>NW_022758691.1:12612-28518 GCF_011630105.1 Anneissia japonica
AGCATCTGTCATCCACAGCCTTAAGCTCTGTCCAGATTATCAAATATTCTTTGACAAAAAGAAGTATTGATGGCCATATATAGTGATGCTGTGCCTATATATGGTCATGAGATGATGTCATCTGAAAGTATTGATGGCCATTTTGTGAAATAAAGTTTGATAGGGTGGACAGGGCTTGACAAACAATTGAGAGTGTGTTGTTTTATTGGTTTTGGGTTTGTTTACTTTGTTAGATACAAGAAGCTATTCCGAGGCAAAACCGATGTCAACACCAGTGTATTTCCAGTAGTTTACTTTCTGAAGGCCGTAGCAACTTTTTCTAAGTTCACAACAATTATTGGGTTAAATCTGAGGAAAGTTGTGGCTAAAAAAGATCCTGTGTTTGAGTGAAAAAGTACTTCTAGGCCCTCAAAACCTTGGGTTTATCATTGCCTTACCAGAGTCATTTTACACTGATACAGCTGGAGAACACAGGTAGGTACATATTCTCCTCTCAAAAAGTATTTTTATTTTTATAATTTAGGGTCTATCTTCTTTGTAAATACAAATAGATCCTAAAGCCAATCACTTAAAGTGTTGGAAAATCGCAAAGTAAACTTTAAATATCAACTGCCAAATCTTATGTATGAGCAATGCCTTATTTCTGAATTAGGCCTATATATTATACACATTTATTTTAAATGAAATAAGGATAAATAGTTGAAAATACAAATTATAAAGTTTGTTTAAATTAAATATAATTTATTGTTAGTCAGTTATTGAATTTTACTTATTATTTATAGTTATGTAATACTTTGATCTTACGTTTTACTCATTGACTGCATGTTAACACCAAGATTTAAAGGTTTAATATTCACTATATTGTTGATGTGTTACGGCAGGCAGTCATTGTTACACAACACATTGTATTAAATGATTGTTTTTGTATTATTTACACAGTAAAAATGAATACAATAGGTATAACGAAGTCCATCATTTACATGCAATTTAGAAAATGAGTTGCTAACTTGCATTTAGATATTAAATTGAGTTAGCGCCCAAGTTCAAGGTAATTAGATTCTGTCCTCAGATAATAGACATCAAAAATGAACCAAGACAATTTTATTGTAGTTTCTTTATATTTAATTTTAATTCATCAGACAGTATATACAGTACCACCACTCGTTTTCATTCATTAACATGGTGTGGTATATAACACAATTTTCATTATTTTTAGATTTTCTTATATTTTCTACATAATATATATTTCACTTTCAACAACATGATAAGGTATGCAGATAATACGTCTAAAAAATGACCATGTTAAACATAACTTATATTTAGGTTTATATTTGATAGCTGTGCCTAGACAAACTTATATTGAAACAGCCAGATATAAATACGCGAATGTCACAAAGTATCAGGCTTATTTAGAGAAGTGCTCCAATTTCAAATCTCATTGAAACCATCTTACTTTTGCAGTGCTTGTATCATACCGACGAATAATAAGAGTCGCAACACACGAATCGTCGCCAACACGTAGTTGCTCCTTCACCTTGTATAATAATAGTCCTATCAGCACAACCATTGACCAAACAGTCACAATCACAGCAAGTAAGTGTTTCACTGAGCAATAAACCAAATCAACAAACAAACAGCACAGTAACGGTTTTTGATAGTAACTTGTTAAACATGACGTCCATAATTTATCCAATAAAGTCTCCAGACTTCTATCGTCACTTTGGGTCACACACACATGAACTACGTCATTTAACATTTTTGTGGCAACCACGACAGAACACCAGTCTTATTCGCCAAAATTGCACTATACAATTTAAAATGATAGACCTGCAAGACGTGCAGGCTTCCACCTATCACAATTTCTGATAGGCCTGCAAAACGCGCAGACTTTACACCTATCATACCACGTCTGTCACTCTTGAAATGTCAAGTTAGTATGAATTTTTACACGCAGCATTGAATCAATTGAAGAATTGCAATCGCACCTGAATATTTAAATTTGACTCACGTGCTATATTATTGAGGACGCTATTTATTAATTAATCTCAAAATAATCTAGCGCAAAACGTTATCCAGGTTAAACGTAACATGAGTCTTCAAGATAATTTGACTAATACACAATGATTTGTATCTACAAGCAATAACTTCGTTATCGTATTACCGTACTCGTGCGAATAAGCGCTCCGTTTGAATAAGCGCTCCTAATAACTTGAAAATTTCCTTAAGCGGCCTGTTTGAATAAGCGTGCCTTTTAATTTGAATAAGCTCACCCTCAATAATAATCGTGTGATTTTTTTTTTAGCAAGACTGTGGTTGTTGGCATGATTTGAGCTGCGGAGTGAAATCACATTCTCCTTATGTCAATATCAAAATGAGGATATTTCTCTTGGACAAATGAGAACTCTCTGTACAGACATTACACTGTATTTCCAAATTCCACCTTCTTATATTTGTCTAGGCCTAGTCCTACTTCTTTTCCGACAATTTGCACCATTAGCACATTCTCATCTGAGTTTTCAAGAAAACTTAATGCAATGATCATGTCATCAGCTGCTAATGTCAATCATTGGTTGAGTGATTGATTAACTGACTGGTTGATTAATTGACTGAATGACTGATTATTGACCAATTAGACAAACACATTATTTAAAAAAAATTACATATTTTACTTTTAATTATATACCACAGCTCTGATTTTTTAGAACATTCAAATCAAGTATGAATTTTATAATTCTCACAAATGTGAGATCTCACCACGAAATGAGACGCATCCTTGGTGAAATCTATTGAGATATTCACCAAAATAGGTCAAAATTTTGATTTTAATGTTTTTGAATAACTTGATACTTATATTTTATGATTGTGTACTTTTTAAGTGAATTTTCATACTAAAACAGTATTCTTTTCGCATATTCTGTAATTCTAGTCCTATTATTTGTACAGGTTAGTTTATCTTTGAGGCCGATATTCTCAAAACCTGGTCCTCATACACGTAAACTGTAAATGCTAACATCTCTGGATCTATTTATCCTAGTGAAGCCATTCAAAGACCAAATTAAAGCTTATAATGTGATCTACCAAAATGTAATATAAACTCATTTTTTTGATTTTCTAACGATGAGACTCATTTTTTAGTGAGACCTCACAAATGATAGTAATATTATGGAAAGAGTAATAATTAACTATTACTATAAGTAACTATTACTTACCATGATAGACTTGCTATGAATTTTTTTTTTTTTGATAAGACAAATAACATTTATGCTTAGCATGTTATAATTTGTAAGCTATTATAGTTCATTATTTTCTTATTTTTTACTAAATTAAGCACAAACAACACACATTTGAATAACCTGTGTTTTGTAGCAGGTTATTTTTGTAAATCTCTCATAATTAAGAATTTAATTTTGTATTTCTGTTGCTATGTTCTTTTCTGGATGCACCATTAGAATTTGTCTAACGCGTGCCACTGTTATAAAAGTGTTATCCAATAAATATTGTATTGTATTGTAGCATAATTTTGGAATTTTATTCTAATAAAGTGCAGTGGACAATCGTACTGGTTTTCATATGGAAACAAATTGCTGTGTTTAGTTTATTTTAGGCCTAATTGCCAAACATTACTCCTTGCTATTAGGTTGGCAATGAAACATGTCTACAAGTAAATCTATCTATGAGCCCAATGTGATTTCAATTAGCCTTACACTACCACTGACCCACGATCACCCAAAAAAACTCAACTAACCTCCCCCATTGAAAGTGTAAAAAAGAAAAAATCCACGATCACCCAAAAAAAAACTCAACTCCCCTCCCCCATTGAAAGTGTAAAAAAGAAAAAATCCATGATCACCCAAAAAAAAACTCAACTCCCCTCCCCCATTGAAAGTGTAAAAAAAAATCCTGCTCGATAAATAGAAAACACCTCATATCACCTTTAATATTTCTGCTAGCTAACACCCCTCACTTAATCATCATTTTTTTATTGACCTTCCAGCAAAAGATACCAACATCAATTTCACAAGTTTAATTCAAAAAGCAGAGAAATTCTGCAGCAAGATAAAGCACAGTAAAGTCTATTGTGATCAAAAGCAGGGACTCTCTGGTTTCAGATGAACAACAAGCAGAGCAGGCTACCCATCTACATATATGACAGCATGAATGATGAGTCTGATCAGCGCCCTCTATGATAGTATCAGGAATGCAGTTGAAACATTGAATAGTAACAGTAAAGAGGTAATAGAGCATTTTTAAAAATCTTTTTATGTAATTGCAGTCTTGTTTTTATTTTATGTAACTATTGTAACCTAAACTGAAAGAGCATCACATTAAAAGCAGTCAAATTATGAGAAAAACTTGTAGAATGTTTCCCTAAGCTGCAAATTAATAACAGTTCACTCGGGAGAAATTGATACTGCAACAATTGTTAATAATAAACAAATAAATGAACGGTGCACAAACATCTTATATAGAGTGCAATATGAGTTGAGTGGAGTGTCGTCATACATAAAACAAAATGTTTATAATAATAAGTAAATATCCTATTAATATTTCATAATATCTTTGGAAGCTTGGTATTAATACCGTTACATGCTTAAAATCTCAATTCTGAACTGTGATTATAGTAAATAAACATAGAAAAAACCAATGATGTGGTTTTTTACTAAAATTAATTGATATTTGAACACATATTAAAGATGACAATCAAACGACAAAAAGAACACATGTTTTGGGCAGGAAGGCTCTGACAGTTGGCCTCAACTTATACTGAGGGTGTCAAAGTTCTTGGCTGTCTTGTACTGTATGACATGTATTGGACATCATCATAGTATTTGAGTACTTAAAAGTAGTATCAGACTTATTCATATTTTGACATCATTTTTCCACCAGGTTCTTATCAATTAGAATTAGAATTAGGTTCTTATCAGGTTCTTCCTGCTCGCCCTGTCATCTTTGGCCGTCCAAATGGTCTTTTGTCTGGCACCTCCATCTTTCTGGCCACATTCAGCACTCTGCTTTACATGCCAAAACCATCGCGGTCTCTGTCTTCATAAGCAGTTCCCCAACAGGTACTCATCTAGAATTAGTTACAATCCTGTAACCTGGCCTCATAGCTTAGGCGAGACATTTTAATATTCCTTATTGTTTTCGTGTTCTTATTTTTTTTTATAGGTTTATAGGTTATCAGATTAGTGCAGAATAAAAATAAAAATAAAATTTTGTTTTCTTATTTAGCAAATAGTTTTGTCCAAATCATCCAGACGGAGGAAAAAATAAAAATAAAATGTTATTGGTGAATGTAAAATAGGATGGTTAAATGTTTCAAATTTATATAATTAGAAAGAAATGTACATATCTTATCTTTGGAGATTTTGTGGCAGTGGAGGATGTAATAAAATCAAAGAAAAACTGTTATTTTTTTCTGAAATTTCCGCTTTTTCGTGAAGGCGTGTACGCTAATTGGCAAGAAATAAAATGTTATTTTTATTTGAAATGATCAATATTCGCAGTCGGCGGAATCGTTCAAAAAAGTCTTGCCTTATTTGTTAGAGTAGTAAATCTTAATAATATTTAAATTATTTGTCCTCATTCTAATGCAAAATTGAAAATTTGGGACGGGGACCCATGGCTGCAGTGCATAGTCACCCAACTTAACTACAACATATGACAGACACGTATGGATACAAACATTGTCCTTTAACCTACCAAACTCTCAATATGAGATGATCAAACAATTTCAACTGGTTTTGAATTGTGTAATGTGATTTATAGAGTAAAAAATAATACAGTAGGCATTAAAACAAAGTACAGGTACATTCACATCATTTGTACAATTACAAAAATGAGTCTTCAAGATAGTTTGCCTATAATACATAACAATACCTTTATCATAGGAGTTTTGTGGTAATATAATAATACGTAATTCAAAATTTGCAATTAATAATATAGTAAAAAATACATTTTTTATTGATTTTTTGTAGTGGTTTATTTATTCATGTATGCATTGATTTATTGATTAACTGACTGATTGATTATTGAGCAATATCACCATCACATTGTTATTAAAAAATGTATTTATATATTTTATTTTTAATTATATACTGCAGCTGTAAATTTTATATTATTCAAATAAAGTATATATTGTATCATAATTCTCACAAATGATAGTAGTAATGAAAGTAGTAAAATATAATAACGACTATAATACTTAACATGATAGATTTGCTATGACAATTATTTTTTCTACTTGTTTTAATGATGTTTTGTAGCTAATAGTTTATTATTTTCACATTTTCTACTCAGTTAAGCCCAAACAACACACATTTGAATAACCTTTGTTTTGTAGTAAAATTTTGAAATTGTTTTTTAATAAAATGCACTGGACAATCGTACTATTTTTTATAAGGGGAAAAATTGCTGTGTTTAGTTTCAAAGTTCAACAGCATTTAACTAAGGCCCATGTGCCTATATTTTAGGCCTAATTGCCAAACATTACCCACCCCATTAGGTTGGCAATGAAACATGTCTACAAATAAATGTTAATGCTTCTTTTTTTTTTTACAAGCTTATAGGTATTATTGATCACTTTACTTTCAACACTAGAATGACAAAAAAAAAGAAAAAAAGAGAAAGACCCAGAAAGCTTGAAAAGCAAAGAAAGCCATAAAACCAGAAACTGATATTAAGCACAGAAAAAAATGTAGAATTTGATGTCTTCCCAAATTCATATCTTGTTATATCATGTAGTATATCGAGTATTGATTTTTTGTAAATTTATATTTTAAAAATCCTGTACAGCGCCTGTGATCATTTTAATTGGATATTGTTTGTGCTAAATAAAGTTATTTTTAGTAGTAGTAGTAGCCCATGCATGCCAAATCACAGGGATCGCCAGCAAAACAAGATGGCCTATGGCAATTCCCCAAGAAAGCAGAAATCTCCTGAAAATTAACCAATCTTAATACGAAAATTTATAATATATACGTTACTTTAGTAGTAATAGTAGCCCAGGGGTGCCAAATCTCCAAGAGTCGCAGGGATCGCCTGCGAAACAAGATGGCCTATGGCAATTCCCCAAGAAAGCAGAAATCTCCTGGAAATTAACCAATCTTGCGCAAATTCCTAATATTTACATGTTTATACAACAGTACTGTAATTATCAATGGTCTCACGCAAGTCAGCTGGTGATGAGTATCACCATGTGCAGCTAAATAAAGTTACATGTGTTTAAGAAGCTCATTAATCAGATCTCCAGCAAGTGACTTCTTCCAACTTAGACCTCTGAGTAACTGTGTTAGTCTCAACTAAATCAGTAAAAAAATATATCAAACAGCACTTTTTTTTTAATACACAAAATATAATTCATTGAACACCCAGCTTTTTCTTTATGCAATCAACTTCTTCAGGTTGCTATTTTAATATGTAATTTGTTTTTTTTATAGTGCATATAGTGGTCCCATGATTTCCAAGTTTAAGGATCATAATGATTTCTACTGGTATGTAATATGAAAGGAATGGTCTTCGATGGAGATTGTGGATACAGGAAACAAGAAGAACAATTGAGACAGGTATGTGTACAGACTCTTCCTATTCATGTGATACTGCAGTGTTTTGGGGTATAAGCCCACCTCTTCTATGCCTGCCCTTACTCTATAGGTTACATCTGATTTTATGTATTAGTGCCCCCCCCCCCAATGCCAATCAACAGTCCAGGTTTTGAACAAAAAGCTAAGTTGATTTTTTACAAATACTCTCAGGTAAAATAAGATCTTGCCTTTGATTTGTTCATGCAGTGTTGAAAATTCGCCTTTTAAATATCCTTCCCTATACAGATGAAAAAGTTTTTATGAATATAGGGTTTCTCAAATACCTTTCAATATATATTGACCAGGGGTGTGACTATGACATAGGAAAGCCTAACAACACATCAAGTGGTCATTTCTAAACCTTTGGCCAATAACAATACAAAATACAATAAAATGTATAATAGGATGGTACTATGTATTAAATTCAATTCAATTTCAATTTTATTCAAAAACCTCCAGAAATGAGAAACACAAACAACAAGCAATAAAATTACATAGAAAACAGAGATAACGGGAAAACAAACGAACAAAACCCTCATCCAGAAAGAAATGACAACCAGAGTTAAAATGGTTTGGTGAGCATGATAATTAAGTCGAGGTTTTGTTGATTAATGCATGTTTTCCTATGGATTAATGTCTTAAGACTGTCACAAATACCGTGGTTAATACAATCACTATTCTTAGAAGTCTTCAATTTTCGTCTATAGCTATAATTAAATACTATAGTGTCGAGAAAAGAGAGATATCCAAGTCAACCAGGCCTTTCTTTATCCTATCAATAAGACGTGTTCTTGTATACCATGTTACCGTTAGCTTCACAATTAAGTAATAGGCATAACATTTCCTGGAGGTGGAGTCATTAGCAAATATTTGTGACAAAAGATCGAGCTGGGATGACAAAATAATATCTTTAATCTTGGGCAAGTTAACTGCATGTAACAGAGGAGTACCTGCAAAATTTAGGGATACCAAAAAATGCCTTTACCAACTTACTTTGAATTTTATCCACGTTGTCAACTCTATTGATATCAATACATTGGCAACCATATGTAAGAATAGGAACAACTACAGTGTTCCAAATGTGAAGTGTCACCTCAGTACAAGAGCCCTGTTTACACACGCCGATACTTTGTAATGAAAAGAAGGCTTTCTGGGAATTACGAATTCTCGCATCAACGTGAGAATTTCCCTTTAGATTGCTGTTAAGTGTGACCCCCAGGTAGGTTACAGAGTCTGTGACTTTCAAGGTATGATTATTTAAAGTCCATACCGGGGCTGTGATAAACTTTGTATGCCAAATGTTGTACAAGATGTGTTAATGGGATTGAAACGTAACCCATGAGATAGTATGTAATTGTTGGCGTAGTCAATAAGTTTTTGAAGACCAGTGGCGGTAAGACTTGTTAAAAGTAAATCGTCCGCATAACAGAATGTATTAAACTTACAATTTGCAACCACAATACCGCAATTAAGTTCATTTAAACCATTTACCAGATCTTTAAAGAACAAGTTAAATATAAATGAAGATAGTCCTCCTTGTCTAGTACCTTTGCGGATTGCAATACTTCTACTAGTCATATTATTCCATTTAACAGTGCCGTTTATATTTGTGTACCATTTATACATACAGCACCACCAGTCAGATTTAATTGCAGAATAAGTTTTTGAAATATTACGACATGGGGAATTGCATCAAATGCACCTTCGGCATCTAAAGAACAGGAGTAAACACTGGAGCCCTGATTTACACAATAATTAATAACATCACTAAAGGTGGCGGTGGCCATGCTGGTACTTCGACCACTTACAAATCCAAATTGCATTGCATCAAATTCAATATCCCTATGAAATTCGAGGACACATATCTCAAAAATCTTAGATAAAACATTTGAGACAATAATGGGCCTATAATTGCTTGGCACCGATGGATCTAGACTTTGCTTTTTAAGAATCGGAATTAACGTACCTTCCTCAAAAAGATTTGGAACAACTCTGTATTTAATACGTGTGTTAAATATCACTGACAAAATCTTGGGGAGTTTTGATTTTACTCCATGCTTAAGGTGTTGAGCAGTAATTCCGTCGGGGCCTGGAGAAGAGTTATTGTTTAAAGTATTAATATATCTAATAATGGAGTCAGTGTTAAAATAGTTTGAATTTAAAATTAAATCTTTCATGTTATTCATTTTGGTAGTGACCTCCTTCTGAGCATCAATAATTGTTTGGGAACTGTACTCATCTTTATCAAATTTGGACTCAAAGAAATCGGTGAGTGTTGATAGATAGTGATTGCATTTCCATAACGATTGTGTTTTTAGATTTTTTTACTGCTTCCCAGAAATTTTTTTGGTTTTTTTCTCTGAAAAATCGGTTTAAGGTATAATATTTTTTTGATTCAATGTTTTTAACAGCAGATCTACATGTTTGCCTGTAGACCTTTTTAGCGTATTTGTAAGAGATAAACACGTGGCCGTCGTGGGGTCTATCACATTGATTCCAAATTCGATACCAGAAGCGTTGTCTATCTCGAGCAATTGTGCAATTTTGATTCCACCAGTGGGTTTTCCTGGGAAACTCTTTTTGTTTAGGTTTTTTTGCACTAGATTTTAATAGCAGAATTATGAATGATTATTGCAATATTTTCACATAGGCTATTTACAAAAATCTGTGCTGAGTTCTCATCATGTATATCACAACAATTAATATTAATATGATTTAAAAGGTGTGCCAGACTTTCTTCATAAGCAAAGCAAAAGCTGTCGGAATCCCAGTTGCATTTAGGGTAACACTTTCTTTGTTTAACATCTTCACTTTGTTGTTTCTGTGGCGAAACAACAATCTCAATTGTAGTTAGGGTTGGAAGATGATCGCTAGTGTTATCACAAAAGGCATTGGTTAGAATCCGACAATCCTTCCCCTTGCTGAACGAATAATCATTTACAATAACATGGTCAATATAACTTGAATAATTACCTTTAGCATAAGTGTAATTAACACTCTGTTCAAATTCAAAATTACAAATAGAGAAGTCGTTTAATCACAAGTAAAGTAAAAAAGCAATACACAATGAGCAGTGTATGGATGTCTTTTATACCAGTTTCTACAAATTTGGTGGTTTTTAGGAAGTGAGGCATTACAGTCCTCAACTATCATTATAGGACTAGGATATTCTGTCGTTATCGATGGGGACTTCTCTAAATACTAAACCAGGAGTAATCTTACATACAAAGCCGATACCACCGTAAGGTCGGCCTGCGGTGATGACCTCGTGATCAATACTGGACTTTAAGAAGGACTGGTATCCTTTTAAAGATAAACTAATATGCAGGTTGTCGTTTTTATGTTCAGAGATAAATATACTTTGAATGGATTTTTTTTAAACAATGGTGATAAAAATGTCAATAATAGATATTATACAGTGGTGGGGGGATTCTTATTTACTTATTTTAGGTTTTTGTTGATGTTTTAATGGGTAAAGCATAAAGACCTTGTTTATTTGCACGATATAGTTCAACCTGTTAATATCACTATATGTAAATCAAAATAAAAACATTTCAGTAGTAAGTTTTACTTATGGAGAAAAAAATCCTTAAAAATTGAACAACAAATTGATTATGAATTACATGTGGGTGCACTAAAGCATAGTGGTTATCTATTCTTTAATCTTTGTTTTTCTTCTTTTAAGAATTTTACTATACAAGAGACAGTTGAGATGCATTTATGCCACTAAATCCACCTAGTAGCCCTCAGCAAGGCAGAAGCCCTATTGGGTCATACAGAGACTTAGCAGAGGAGCCATGATCACACCCGCTATTAGTTGATAGTAATTCACAAATTGCACTACTTCATAATACTGGTAATGGTAATAGTGATATATAAGGCGCATAATACAAATTCATTTCTATGTAAAAAAACCACAGCCCAAGTGCACACAAAAATAGAAAGAACTTTAAACAAAAATCAAAAGAAATGAATCAAATTCAGAATTAAAATAAAGAAAAAAGATGGGATTTGAGGCAAGAATTGAAGACAGTCAAACAGTCTCAGGTACAGTAGTTGGTTTCAAAGCTTTGGAGCAGCAACCAGAAACAACGATTGCCACAAGTTGTGTGGTGACCAATGGGACAGTTGAATGGTAAGTGAAGATGAGGTAGACCAAGTCTGCGGCTGCAAACAGCAGAATGAAGTGAAATAAGATTGGAGATGTAGTGGGGGAATGATTTATGGAGTGACTTACAGTATATACAAATAACAAGATCTTGAAGTTAATTCTCAGATAAATGGGTAACCAATGGAGACGATGTACAGTTGGGGATGTGGTGTATGCCCACGTTTAGGAGTGAAAGCAATGAGTCTGGCTGCTACATTTCACTGGACTTTTCTCAGCAGTTTCTAGGACAAGCCATAAAGTACCCCATTGCAATAATCCAATCGAGATTAAACTAATGCATGGACAAGTTTGGAAGTAGCACCATCATTGAGCATCATTTGCATGCCCCCCCACCCCAAAAAAAGAAACAAACTTGCGCCTTCCCATTTAAAATGTACAAGGCAAAATAAATCATGCTCAAGTAGATAAATCACCTTATTTTTGTAAACTAACATTTCCTCGCATGAGGCTAGTCGAGTGGCCGAGCGGTAAGGCAGAAGAAACAAATTGCCTAAAATTTTGCTACTACAAGATTAATAGAAACAATAATATAATGAATGGCATCATACTCAAAAGTGATGTGCAATGCAATCTTGTATACATAATTGAAGTTTAATATTAACAATAACCAATCAATAAAAATTAACATAAGGAAACACAGAAAGAATGACAGCAATATATTCAGAATAAAAAAAGTTATTTAATTGTTACATAATACATGTTTATCATATTCATTTTAATTATTTACTTTATAGTGGTTTGGGAGACAAGGCCTGTAGCCATTGTGTGATGACAGGATGTGTGGCCTGTAGATCTGAAGATTCTCTCCACAGCCATGTAATGCACAGTGACAGGTATGGTGCCCCTCAAATTATCAACATATTTGACCTCCACTATTCACATATGCATAGCGCCAAGTACAGAGTGTCACATCAAATAGAAAAACAAAAGTGCACAGTGGTACATCCTCGCTTTGTTCCTCTATTTTGATCCATTTTGTAAACAACTCAAATTTGTTTACCTCCTTTGAGTATACAGCTCATTTAGACCTTCTTTACTGTATAGTTATTCTATTATTAATTTAGATGTAATTTATGTATTGCATGCACTGTATTTATGTTTTTAATCTTTGTCTTTCAAGTAATTATTTAACTTTTGTGTATATTTTGTGTATTCCTAATTCAGGAAAACAAATTTCATGTGCAATTCATTTCATTTATTAAATTAAATGGAATCTGAGTCTTGAGGTGGGGGGTGGGGGGGGGGGAGTGGTGTCTGTCCAACTGGGGATTATTCCCCTGCCCCGCTAGTGCTTCTACTGGTGCGATCATATTCTTTCTGTGGTTTTGAAGGTCAAATGACGATAATCTTTTGTTTTTTAGATTAGAAACTGATTGAGTGCAGGCCGAGTGATTGCGAACGTTTTAATGTCTTGCTACTACTCTTAGTTAGCATCACTGAAATTTTCGTTGTCAACCAAACTCATTGAAGAGATCAGTTAAAGAGGCAAATCTTGTCAAACTATGGTATGCTCAAATGATTGCTTTTATTTTATTTAATAATATTTAATATTAATTTTATTGCGAAGTGCTCTCGCATTGGTTGCCTCACAGTGCTGCAAGAAAAATGATAATGTTGAGTTTAGTGAGTGGATTAAGCTACAGGTCTCCTTCCAATTAGAGACCACTTTTGTGACCAGGGTTTCTGTAGTCTTTCAGCTTTGGCTAATTTGAGACCACAACACAGTTTTCTTTAATTGGAGGTGGTCTTTAATTGGTGGGGTCTTTAGAGACCTGTAATTTAAAGTGGAAGTATATTATAAAACAATTCCAGAGGCAGTTTGTTTGTTTGTAGTTTGTTTTGTTTGGTAGAGAGGGTGCAGTGACAAAAAGGTAGCGCTGTGAGAAGAGGAAGGGTCATTCCATCTCAAATCAAGCAAATTTTGGGATGTCCTACCTTACACTTTTAATATTTAAAAATATAATAAATGGCAATTTGTATGGCAATCCACCACAAGTATGTGGCTCATGGCACTTGTTGCAATTTAACTTTTTTTAACACAGCTGCTCCAGTATCACAAACCACGCCCAAACCACGCCCATATTAAGCACAATGATGCTGTTAGTTAATGCTTATTCTCCTACATATACCTTTACGTTACTATTTTAAAAGTACTGTATTTATAGTGATAATTTGTTGGAATCGATAAAATCTCGGAAACTAATATTTTTTAATGCGTCCTTGTAGTAAATTGGTAGTACACTGAGGAGGCAATCCCGTACTGTTTAGGCCTAAACTCTTCTCTGCAGAATGTGCTTTATTTGCGCTATTGTAACTTACATTCCATGCCTCCAGGTAAATCACAAGGAGAGCCCAGATAGAATTGAGCAAGGGACGGAAAGGTGTTGACAGATCAGCACACCACAGAGCTAAATTACCCCCCATGCTCTCTTCACTTTAGAGACCAGACTACTATTGCTAATGATCATCATGGTAGACCTAAATATTGATAATTAAATATTACAATTATAATAGTGAAAATAAAATCCTTATTTGCAAATTAATATATAATATATAAATGTGTATATTTTTAATACAATATTAATTACTATTGAATTAATGTTTCCACAGTAATGTTGCTACCATTTACCTGTTTCTGTTCCAAGAGCCATAAGATGTCAAATTTGCTCTGTATTGTTGAGTGCAGTTAAAGTTGATCAAGATGCTAGAAAGGTAGGAGATACCACTATTTAACTCAACAATCAATCAGTTGTGGTCAAGTTATTAACTTTATCATTTTATATCAAACATAATTAATCAGTATTTGGTAATAATTATCATTTCATTTAGTAAAATTGTTAAATTGTATTCCTTCCCAAGTTGTTTGTTTGCTCCACAATTTCAACGTCACCTTGTGACAGTATTTAGCACATATAAATGTTCACATATTCAGCAGGAAAGCATCATTATTGTAAACATCCTGAGGTCCCTATTTTATGATTGACTGAGATGCATCCGATTAGTAGCTTCATGTATCATGCATCTTGCAACTGACCAGAGCCTCATGCATCTTGCAACTGACCAGTAGCCTCATGTATCATGCATCTTGCAACTGCACCAGTAGCCTCATGTATCATGTATCATGCAACTGACCAGTAGCCTCATGTATCATGCATCTTGCAACTGACCAGTAGCCCTCATGTATCATGATGCAACCGACCATGCAGATGCAAATATGGTTGAGTAACATAGACCTGAGAATTGACTGTTCTATTATTTTTGAGGGGTATTCTAGCTTAAGTACCGTCACTAGTTTTGTTGAGGTCACAGCTGTTCCAACCTATAATAAAAATCTAGAAAAGTCAAGCGCCCTCAGTGTAAGAACTGCAAAGAACACTTAGTGTTATGCGAAACCAACAATCACAAATGTCAAAGCATAAAAGAACAGGCATTCAAGAAAATAATACATGCTGTGCAAGAAATAGAGAGCACTTCATCAGAAAATGAAGTATGCCCAAAAGAACTAAAAAATATGGCACATAGCCTTGTTCGAAAAGACCTACTGAATGGTAAGATGGCACTCACAACGCAAGGACGTGTAAGTTCAGTTTATTTTATTTATTAATTTATCAAGTAACCGTAAATTACATAGTACATTTAAAATGGAAATTTAATTTGAATTACAAAGATCACTAATATTTTTTATATAAAATTCAGCCACTGAAAATTGTTAGAGAGACGCAAATTGCACCAACAAAACCAGTAATAAACCATAAAGTCACAGAGCGAATGGATGCCTAAAAATGTCTCGGCATCATGAATGCATGCAGAATTAATTGGAGCCAACAACGAGTCTTGAGGAGGTAAAGAATTTATATAATCAATATCACTCTACATCATTTCAAAATACAGTATTTTGAAATGAGTTTTTTTTTTTTTTTTTTTGTATAATTATAAGCGTTATATATTAGTCTCAATTTTTAAATAAACATGTCCCCTGAATAAACACTCCCTCAAATACTCTTGCCACTTTAATCGCCCTGGGCTGTTTACTCAAATAAATATGTTATAATAAAATTCAAAATCCATTTGATAACATTAAACACTGTCTCTTATACACATCTAGATGTGTATAAGAGACAGATAATACAGAGTACGTAAACCCGGAAGTAT
>NW_022758691.1:29150-54857 GCF_011630105.1 Anneissia japonica
AGTTCACTAAATTTATTGATATCGAAACACATTCTAAAGGTGACAATCAAACAAAAACCGGAACACATGTTTTGAGCAAGGAGGCTCTGATATTAGCCACTGACCATCTTCAATTTTGTAAATAAGTACAATATGAATAAAAAAAATTGAAAATCGTTTGTCGACAAGCTCAATAAAGACACAAAGCTTTAAAAGAATTGTATATGCCCCCTATGTAAAATTACAACTTACAAAGCTAAATCATAGCACTGGCATATCTAAGGGGTAGAGGGTAGGGGGCAGTTTTCACTCCCTCCCCATTGAAAATGAAAAACTATTACTCTCAAGTAGATATAAAATCACCTTATTTTTACGAGCTAGCTCCCCCTCACTTAATCATCGATACCCCAAACTTCACATTCACTCCACCATCAGGCACCACCATTTCCAGACTCCTTGATATGTCATTGACCATAGGAGAACTTTACCAATGTTAAATACAATATGATTTATGTGTATGTATGTATGTATATTGATTAGATGATTTTCTGAGATGTCTGATTTACATGTTATATTATGCATTAGTCAATTTTCATATGTGCCAGTCTCCCCCCCCCCCCCAAATCAATAGCCCAGGTTTTGAACAAGAAGCTCAATTGACTTTCACAAATACTTTCAGGGAAACAAATCTTGGTTCTGATTTGATCTTGCAGTGTTGAAAATTTGCCTTTTAAATGCACTTCCCTATAAAGTTGAAAACCTTTTCATGAATAGAGGGGTTCTCTAAATGTATTTAACTACATATTGACCAGCGAGGTTTTTAGAGTTGACATGGGAAAGCCCAACAACACATCAAGTGGTCATTTCTAAACCTCTGGCCAATAACAATACAAAATAAAATAAAATGTATAATACTGGGGCGGATGCAGGGGGTATGCAGAGGGTGCGATCGCATCCCCCTAAATTGTATTAAGAAAAATAATTGTTGTATTATATTGTTGATATTGTGGCGGTTTCGGCCAAGCAGTCTCAGTCTAGTCTAAGTCCTGCGTAAGTAAAGTCAGTCGGACACGCCGTCAGATAATACGGATCGACTATTAAATAAACTTCAAACACAATTAACTGAGTTTCTCATAGCATTTATTGGACCAATAAAACTGGTACCATTATCAACAACAAATACAATGTCATATGCGGAGCACACAGCAGCCGCCGACTGGTTCCCGTTAACACCGGAATTAAACTATAAGTAGGCCTGTCCCTTACTGGGCTCTCAAGTCTTAATGACTGAGTTGGACTATAAACTATTTTATAGAATTACTACAGGTCCTACCTTACTTAATGCTATAACGTCGGGATTTCCCAGTTCAAACTTCATGAGATCCAGAGCTCAACTACTACATGTCTTGGGCGATGGGTCTTAAGATCCCAACCCAGCTATTTTTAGATAGCCAATCGGCTCCCAGCATTAGGGAGTGGCCTAATCTATTTATGATAGGGGGGTGGACTGCACCATTTTGTTACAATATGAATTGCTTCGGCCCCCGGGAAGGTCTGGCGCCTAGCATTTTAATTGATTATAAGCAATGCAATTAACATTTATTTCCATACAAAATTTTCAAAATATCCAGTGGTGGATCCAGTAATTTGAAATAGAGCTGGGCCCAGAAAGGGACTTTTACAATTGGAGAGTGTAGACCACCTCAGCCCCACCATGGTTGGGGCTGAGGTAAGACAATTTATGATTATGATACCTATAGTTGGTCAGAAATGGCACTCTCAGACTGAATTTGAATATAATTTTCATTTTTCTCCACTTTTAAATTTCGAACAAAAAAAATTAGCGATGATGGGCCGGCTGGGCCCTTTGAATCTGCTACTATTATCCTTTTAGTCATAATTATGCCCGCTTATATATTTCGTGCAAACTAACATTCATAAAAATAATGATTTATTATCTACTAATTAGCTTGTGACGTATTTAAAATTCAAACCATGAAAAACAAATAAGATAATTCTTAAACAGTCATTAATTTAGTCTTTCTTATTGTACAATACTTTTAAAATCAATCAAGAGGTTTTTGCTTTTCTCCTCTTTTAGAATTTCACTTTTGTGTAAGTAATATTGCGACTACACTATTGTGAGTGAAAATAATACCGTCTAAGTTACGATCAAACAGGACTAGGGAGATAGGGAGCACACAAAACATTAGTTAGCATTTTGATTTCACAAACATAAAAGTAATTTACTTAATTTATCATTATCAGTAGCGACTCCAGGAAAGCAAAATAGAGGGGTGACATGGAGGACTTGCACAATTTGGGAATGTAGATCACCTCATCCCCACCATAGTTGGGGCTGAGGAAAGAAAATTTATGACTATGACACCTCTAGATTGCCGGAAATGGCACTCTTAGAATTAATTTTTAATTATAATTTTCCGTTGTTTTTTTCCATTTTTTAAAAATAAATTTGAAAAATTTAGGATCGGCTCGGCCCCACTTAAATCCGCCACTGATTATTATGACGTCATTGCATAATTGCATCAATGTAAACAATGGAGTTTGTAAACTTTTGGTATCACTAAATCGAAATAGATAGACATGTCCGTTTCAAATAATAAGTCCGTGGCAAATAATAATAATAGCTATATAAAGTGGCTATATAAAATTTAATTGACTAAACTATAATTTTTTGAAATTAGGTAAAACAGTAATCCTATGTATGTAGATAATATTAAACACTAGTATATATGTACGGGTCATAATAATATATACAAAAGGAAAGAATCGTTTATAGTAGAAATTTTATATTTGTAATAATATTGGCCTATAAGTATACACGCTTCCAATTTTAACAACGTTCAGTACATTGTTTTCACAATAAATTTAGCCTCTGATAACCGCTGCACCCATAAAATCGATCTAATGGTTTCTGAGATGGTTACGAAATGTATAAACAATTGAGTTTTTACTCGGTTTTTTTTTCTGGAAAATACGTACCGCACTTGGAAAAGTGAACAGACAAAATTCATGACAGTCATCCGTAATTGTTATTCTTTCCATTTGCTTTTAAAAGTGGGGTTTTAATTATAGAAGATTGGTGAAAAGTGGGGTTTAGAATCGATACAATGTCACCACTCTCCGAAAAGTGGGGGACGTGTCCCCCTGTCCCCACCGATTGACGCCCATGTATGCACCCGTGGAAGCAGATCATGGGGGAAGGGGGACCCCCTCACTTTTCATGAGTCAAGAGGATATGCCCAAAAATTGTTGAAATAAACTGCATATTAAATGACCTAGGTTTTAACGAAAGAGTGCTCTACAACCAGAGTACATCTTGTTTTTATTGCAAGATGCCGGTGTCTCTGCTCACAAACATCTGAATTACCTATAATACGCGACTCGAGTGCGATGCCTTTATTATAATTTGAGAAGTATGAGATAAAGTGTGCAAATAAAAGATTGGTTTTCGGCACATGAATTAGATAAAGTAAAGTAAATACATCAAAAACAATCAAGTTTTATTTCCTATGGTACCGGTATATCACAGTGATTAATTACATTGATGATGATGAATTTACTATATAAGAGTGTCATATCCGGCAATTTAGAGGTACAATTTCCCCAAATTTTACCACCTTTTACCACCATAGGTGGGGCTGAGATGCGTGTGGACAGTTTTGAAGTAGGTAAAGTAAATACATGAAAGACATGAACCAATTAAAAACCAGAAAGCAGAGTACCCAGTCCACATATGACAGCATAAATGAGTCTTATAATAGCGCCCTCTATGATAGTGTTTGGAATGCAGTTGAAACATTGAATAGTGAAAGTAAAGAGGTAATATAGCATTTTTTTTCTATTTATATACATTTTTTTTGTATTTTGGTGGAAGAAATGGAAAGAGCATCACACAAAAAGCAGTCAAAATAAGAAAAAAACAAACAATTTCTTTGAATGGCATAGTACTTATACTAATATACATGCTTAAAAACTCAATTCCTGAATAATTAGTAGTAAATGAACACAGAGAAACTTAAGGATAAGGTTGTTTACAGTGAGGTAGAGTAGTACTTAGTTGTTAGAGTAGCAGGGTTCCCAAGTCTCCCGAAACTCGCGGGAGTCTCCTGAAAACCAGAAGACCTTCCGCCTTCCCACAATCTCCCAGAAATAACCTATCTCACACAAATTCATAATGTTTACAGGTTTTCAATATTTCATTATCAATTGTCTTATGGAAGTCAGTGCCGATTACACTATGTGTGTAATAAAATTATATGTGTTAACAAAAGTCATTAACTGCATATCAGTGGAGGATTCAAGGGGGACAAATTATAAAAAAAAAGGAGAAAAAAATAAAATTATGTTCTATATGTCTTAGTGTTATGTTCTGTATGTCTTAGTGTCTTTTATAATTTTTTTTTTTAGGCAACAAACAAGAAACAAAAAAAACATTAACATAGATATGAAGAAGGGAAATTCCAGGCCTGATTTGTAACCTGCAGTTAATTTACAGACACTGTACCCTGTCATAACCATTATTCAAGTTACTAATTCCAGGGAACAGTGAAATTACAATTCTAATTCTTTATACTTTATTGCAATCTTGTATACAAAATTGAAGTTTTAACCAATCAATAAAAATCAACACGAGGAAACACAGAAAGAATGATAGCAATACATTCAGAATAAATTAAAAAAAAAACAAAAAAAAACGGCGCATAGTTTTTTAAAAATAGAACACAAATTAAGAAATTGAAAATAAGAAAAATTCAAATTTAGTAAGAATAATTATATATAAATATAATTTTTTTAAATACCTTGTACAATAATAATAATTATTATTAATACATGGTTTAATACAATGTAATATAATAAAATAAAGTCCTATATAAAGTAAAAAAATAAGATGAAAAAGGAGAAAGTTAAAATAAAAATAGAAAATTACAAAATTACTAGTTACGGCCAACCAATTGTTGAATTGTTGAAAGTTATTTAATTTTTATATAATTATCAAGTTTCTTAAATCCCTTACAGCTTACTTCTAGTGAGTCCATCAATGATGTTGAAGAAACAAACAGGTAAGACAGAGTATATGACAGATTAATGATTGATCATTATTTTCTTTTTATTTACTTACATACTTATACTCTTATTTAGAAATGAGTGTTAAAGGATATTATTTTAATATTATTATTATTATTCTTATTTTTATTTGTTTCTTATTTTTTAAATAATTATATAATTGTTTTCTAGCGACATATTTATTATTCCTAAAAGTAGATTCCTATTTTGAAATGGGCATTAAATGATATTATAAAATTACTATTATTATTCTTATTTTTATTAATGTTATTATTATAAAATTACTATTATTTTTCTTATTTTTAATAATTTTAAAAAATAATTATATTAATGTTTTCTAGCAACAGATTTATTATTCCTAATAGTAGATTCCTATTTTGAAATGGGCATTAAATGATATTATAAAATTACTATTATTATTCTTATTTTTATTAATTTTATTATTATAAAATTACTATTATTTTTCTTATTTTTAATAATTTTAAAAAATAATTATATTATATTATTAACATTTTTCAGGAACAGATGTATTTATAATTCCCCAAATTTATGTGTGTGTGTGTGCTGGCAGGATGTGTGGCCTGTAGATCTGAAGAATCATTCCACAGCCATGCAATGCATGGTGACAGGTATGGTACCCCTCAAATTATCAACATATTTGACCTCCACTATTTCCAGCATAGCACCAAGTACAGAGTGTCACATCAAATAGAAAAACAAAAGTGCACAGTGGTTCATCCTCGCTTTGTTCTTCTATTTTGATCCATTTTGTAAACAACTCAAATTTGTTTACCTCCTCTGCTCAGTATACACCTCATTTAGAACTTCTTTACTGTATATTCTATTATTAATTTAGCTGTAATTTAAGTATTGCATGCACTGTATTTATGTTTTTAATCTTTGTCTTTCAAGTAATTATTTAACTTTTGTGTATATTTTGTGTATTCCTAATTCAGGAAATCAAATTTCATGTACTGTATGTATATAAAAGTAACTGGAATCTGAATGTTGAGTCTTGAGGTTGGAGATTCAATCCCTGACTGTGCATTTCTCTTGTGTCTTTGAGCAAATCACTTTATCTGCATCCACCCACAAGTAACACTTAATCACATGGACCCTGAGGGAAAAGTGCTTCATATCTAAAAAGTGGGTGAAAGGATCAAATCTTGTAAACCCGTATTTAAGGCCGTGTTTCCGCAGCACTTATAATTTCTGCCATAATTTTCTCTAATAAAGTATCTTAAAATTCCCTCCAAATATTTTATTCCATCATGCAACATTATGAACAACAGTGCAATGTGTTCAACATCGTAACATTCATTTTGTTGACACGCAGTTTACCTTTTTTTTGTGTGAGGCCAAGAACGAAATATTCAGTACTATGTTATTTCATTCTGGGAAATAATACTGTCACAATGATGTTTTATTGTACTTCTATATAGAAGTTTTATATAGAAATTCAAGATTTCAAGATTTCATTTATTGTTCAAAAATTGAAATACTAGGCGGCAAACATTTCATTGCACGGTTACAAAAAATACATATAGAAATGCATAAATAATAACATACTGTATGATTAGAACCCGTATTTAGAAACAATATATATGACAAGGAAATTAGAATTAATTAATACATCACAGTGAGTTGTATTGCTGTACAAATGTACTGGAGGAAAAGAGGATAAAGAATGCTATAGCTTTGTTTGGTGTGCTTTACAGTACAATAAACGATACAGTAGGTAGGGATTAGACCTTAGACCTAGGCCCAGCTAGGCACTGTCGACGTCGAGCTCAGCCATTTCTGGTTTCCGTTATATTATTTAATAAGCATGACATATCCTACTTATATTAATTTTAAAGTGTTTGATCCTAAGCATACAGTAGGCCACTATGAATAGTTCCCGTAAAAACTAACTCTCAAAAATAATTCTTTGCATGGCCGTTTGACATCGGTCAAAGGTTATTTTATTTTCGCATTCTGAGCTTTTTTTTTTTAAATTATCTGATTTCTCATACGAAGGCTTATCGAAAACGTTGGGCTCCATTTCCGCAGCAAAAATTAGCAAAGTGGCTGCTTTCCAAAAATTTATCGGATAATATATGTTATAAATACAGTCAGAATTGGCAACTCTATTATTACTCCATCATCAGAGGTTCGCAATGTTGGTATTACACACGATTCCACCTTGTCATTGAAGAAACATGTCCTTAATATATGCAGAACAGTTTTCTTATCAAATTTGCAGCATCAAACATGTCACTGGGGTTACTTAAAGATGCCACCGCAAAAGTGATCCATGCACTTGTCACATCAAAACTCAACTACTGTAATGGAGTTTTTTATGGACTACCCAATTCTGTAACTAGGAAACTACAACTCCAGCTTAATGTCGCTGCTCGTCTTGTTGGTGGTACATCTAGATCCCTACACATCACTCCTACTCTTCGTCTTCTCCACTGGCTACCCATCAAACAGCGCATCGAGTTCAAGATTTTACTTTTTGTTTATAAATCTTTCCATCATTCCACATATAAATATATATCTGACCTTATTCAATTTACGTTCGGCTACTTGTTCACGCACTCTGAGATCCACAACCAGTTCATTTATACTCCACTGTTCACCCTGCCGTTTAAAATCTTTTGGCAAGCGTTCATTTAGTGTCTTGGCCCCAAAGCTTTGGAACGCATTACCTGACGCTGTTCGTGAGTCTCCATCTATTTCCGTGTTTAAGACGAGGCTTTAAGACTCACCTGTTTTGCTCTTTTTAATCAGTTTTCCTTTTTTTAGCTTTTGTGAATCATATTCCAGCGAGCCCTATTCATTTGGGCCTCAAAGTGCTGGAGAACAGAGCAGTGAGACTGGTTCTTTCTGCTGTCTTCTCTTTGTCTCTGTGGTTGTTTGCTTTTGTTAGTCTTAGGATATTATTCGGTTTTTTACTTCTGCTTCCAAGACTTTGCATTTCAAGCGCATAGAGACTATTGTAATATGCGCTTAATAAATATACTGCCATACCACCTAAGGAAAGCAGTCTGATTTAATGAGGAACACAATGAACTCAGTGAATGAACACTGGTTTTCCCATCGGCTTAAAAGAGTATATTGCACGGACCTTATATTCTACTTATTGTTTATATCCTTCCATAATTTTTATTTTATTATTCATAAATGACAATAAACATGCAAAAAAAAATGTATTTCTTAATACTAGAAAATATTATAATTCTAAAAAAACAAGCAAATAAAGATGCATCTAGCAAACTGCATAGTACAAACAGTCAACATTTTTTTTTCTGCATTTTGCATCTACTGTACTAGTTCAAAAGCAGTAGGCAAAGCCCACCTGACTATTGACCTTCGACCTGATGGTGAATACTAAAACTGAGGTTGAAACAAGCAAAGAAAGGCGATATGGAGGACAGAAAAAATGTAGAATTTGATATCTTCCCAAATTCATATCTTGAGAAACATTTTAAGAGTATTTGAAAACAATTGACACAGGTATGTGTACAGACTCTTCCTATTCATGTGATACTGCAGTGTTTTGGGGTATAAGCCCACCTCTTCTATGCCTGCTCTTACTCTATAGGTTACATCTGATTTTATGTATTAATGTCCCCCCCCCCTTCCCCCAATCACAATCAACAGTCCAGGATTTGAACAAGAAGCTCAGTTGATTTTTTACAAATACTCTCAGGTAAATAAAGATCTTGCCTTTGATTTGATCATGCAGTGTTGAAAATTCGCCTTTTAAATGCCCTTCCCTATAAAGATGAAACAGTTTTTATGTGAATAAAGGATTTCTCAAATACCTTTCAATATATTGACCAGGGGTGTGATTAGAGATGACATGGGAAAGCCCAAGAACACATCAAGTGGTCATCTCTAAGCCTCTGGTCAATATCAATACAAAATACAACAGTAAAATATATAGGATCGTGTATTTATGCAGGTTGTTGATTTTTGTTAGTGTTTTAATGGGGAAAGCATAGAGACCTTGTTTATTTGTACTACTGTATAAATAGGTCTACCTGTAAATATCATTATATGCAAATCCAAAAAAAAAAAAGAATCATTTCAGATAGAATATAAATTTAATAACAACAACAGTATTTTAATTGATTAGATGAATAAACCGATATGTTTTTATTTACATGTTATAGTATGCAATAATCAATTTTTCCTGCTCTTCCAGCAAAAGACACAAGCGTCAACTTCAGAATGTTTTACACCAAAAGCAGAAAAATTTTGTTGCAGCGAAATCTATAGCGAGTAGAAGCAGGGATTTCATATGGACCAATTAAAAGCCAGCAAGCCAAGCAGAGTACCCAGTTCACATGTCAGGATGAATGAGTCTTATCTCAATAGCGCCCTCTATGATAGTGTCTGGAGTGCAGTTGAAACATTGAATAGTAAGTAAAGCGGTAATAGAGCAGCTTTTTTCTATTATATAATTTTTTTTATTTTGATGGACAAATTGAAAAAGCATCACAAAAAAAAAAAGCAGTCAAAATAAGAAAAAAACAAACAATATCTTTGAATGGCATAGTAATTACTACTATAGGCCCTACATGCTTCAAACTCAATTCTAATTGTGAATAATTCAGTAGTCATCACAAAAACCAGCAGCCGTAACCAACAAATGAAAATTGAGTTTTGAATATATTCTGATTCTTTACATCATAAGCTTTAAAATGATGGCTCATTACTGCAACTGATTTACTTTTGCCAAAGTTATGAGTAAAAGTATTACAGCTTTGCTGTACTAAAGTATGTACAGTAGAGTACTGACATATACATTGTTATTACTCAGTTTAACATACAGCGACGGTAACGCTGGGTTTGGGATGGCATCCCTCATATATTCTATTTATTGTTAATTTAAATATAATTTAAGTATTTTATGCAATGTATTTATGTCTTTCAGGTAATTATTTAATTTATATCTATATAATGTGTATTCCCAACCCATGAAAACAAATTTCATGTACTGTACTTGTATATTTGTCAATAAATGGAATGGAATCTTGGTTCTTAAAGTTTAGGGTTTCAATCCCTCGCTGTGCATTTTGCTTGTGTCCTTGAATAAAGCACTTTATCTGACAGTTGGTTTCTTTCCACCAGAAACAACATTCAAGCATGTGGACCCGGGGGAATTAAAAGTGCTTTATATCTAAAATAAAACAAAATTGACAAATATTCTAAACTCATTATTAAAGGCAATGCAGTCATATTGATCAACACTGCACACGGTTTCCAATCAAAAGAGTATTTTGCATGCAACTTGCATTCCATTAATTGTTTGTTTATATATTTTCTGTTCATAATTTTTTTTTTTATTATTCATGGATGATAAACCATGCAAAAAAAAAGTAGTTTTCTTTACATTAAAATACTAAAAATATTATAATGGCAAAACAGAGATAAATTATCCTTCGGAGTCTGGCTTTAACATACTGGTAATCAGCTTTGTTTAACATGATCATTTTTTAATACCAGTATTAACCAGTATCATTATTATCATTATTATTTTATATAACATCATATCAGTATAGATCAGCAAGTGTTTAATTTAATGGTTAGATTGATGATAATAATAATAATAATAATAATAATAATAATAATAATAATAATAATAATAATAATAATAATATACTGTAATGCTAATGATTTATATAGTGTCAATTCCAAATCAATGATCAAAGGCGCTGTGCACTTTTTTGATTTTAATCATTTTTTAATTAGAAGCTCGCTATTCAACATCAATGATGAAAGACTACAACCAGCATTGGAAGAGCTGCAGTCCTGTGATGATCCAAATGGGCAACAGTTGGCTGGCTGTAAATGTCATTTAGTCTTATAAGTGGACAGATGAAAAATTTGAAAAAGTCAACTACTGCCGCTATAGTCATTTGAAAGGGTAAGCTATGGATTCATAGCTAGTATGTTATTTTACAAGCTTACAGGTTTCATTGATCCCTTTACTTTCAACAAAAATAAGGACTAGAAAGCTGGAAATGCTTAGAAAGAAAAAGCAGTAAAACCAGAAACTGAAATAAAGTACATGAAAACAAATTTGAACTATATGATCTCCCTAAAGTGATTTATTCCAATTTAGGACACCTGAGTAGTCGTGAATAATAAACTGAACTCATTCAGCTGATGAAGTCTTGTTGACAACAAGACGAAAGCTAGCGTAAGTAACATAAAATATTAGTTTACTATTGAAAAATATTTGGATTGAACTAAATCAGTCAAAAAAACTTACAAAATATAATTTATTGAACTCAAAGCCTTTTATGCAACAAACTTCTTCAGGATGCTATTTATAATATGAAAATGTCTTAATCCTATATTGTAGCGCATAGTGGTTCCAGGATTTCCAAGTTTAAGAATCATGATTTCTACTTGTATGTCAATATGAAAGAAATGCTTATATTACTTATTATTATATTTTTTATTATTATTTATACAATTTTATCTTAAATAAAACATCGCACACAGTTTCTTTTTTATATATGCAACATTTTTCATATATTCTTAAAACTATTCTATTATACACACACTCGCATTATACATTATTAGGCTATTACGCGTTATATCTTATTATTATTATTATTATTATATCTTTTACGAACTTAAAAGCAACTGTCATACACTGCCAGGGGGTGTTGCCGTGGGTGTGTTTTTATCTTTAAATGCAATTCCTAGCATATTCTCAGCCTGTTCATATGCACTACTACTAAATCATTCAAGGCAAAATTCATATTCTTCAGAATCATCTAATTTTTTTTTTTTTTTTTTTTTTTGGCCTTTATAGCATTACTAAAAGCTTTACACCTTTTTTCATATAAAGAAATCTTGGAAATCACATGTATATATGAAACATGTAGGATGCCGGCACCTCGACCTCTGAAGATTAGAGACTAAAAAATTTTCACAAAAACGTGATGCAATATTGACAAAAGGATTATTATTGTTTATTTTTGGTAAATATTTCATCTGCTCTGAGTTTTTTCCCTATTCTTCTTTCTTCATGCTTCTTCCATATTTACGTTAAATCTAATTTATTTTTCTATTAATAAATATTGACGCATAATGTTTAAGTAAAATATATGATTCATCCAATACATTATTACATCATAGGAAATAAATTCATTCTGGATTCAGTAAATTTTATGTGAATTTTCTTTCCTTTAGTTAATCCGTGTCAATTTTTTATAAGTAAATGTTGTTTTTACTTACAGACTTGACATGGATTAACTATAAGGAAAGAAAATTCACAAATACATTATTACATATATTTTAACTGGACTCTAGAACTAGGCCTGTGTATGCATTGTGTCTATTTAAGATATCTCAATCTTTGTCAATCTAAAGTTGAAGGTATGTCCTGGTCCCGACCCTTTAATGTCACTACTGCATAGGCTTGTCTTCATAAGACTTCTACGAGTGGATACCTTGTTTGAAGCCAGAAATCAAGTTGTCTTTTACCCAGTACCATTCGTATATTCTATTCGTATGGGAAATCTTTATCCTAGTCAATGGGTTTTTTTTTAACAATGATAAACTCTTATTCTTTATTTTAAAAAAAAAGCCCCATAAGTACAGTAGCAGCCCAAGTAGTTGTAGTTCAAATGTACAAAGGAACACAAACAAGAAAATACAGAAGGAAACATCAAAAGTACAATTAAAAACCATACTCAAGTACAAAGTCAAATATAATAAAAATATAAAAAGACATAAATATGTCAGTTACATAATATTATAAGGGGGGAGAGGGAGAGGGAGGGGTTTTCACTTAGTTTAGGTTTTCATTTTTTTTAATAGGAAAAGCATATTGTTTACTTGCACTATAGGTCTACTTGTTATTATTATGCGAATCCAAATATTAAACAGCATTTAATAATTCTTGCTCTACGAGAGAAAAATCCAAAGCAGGAGGTCATCTATTCTTTTATCTTTTTTTTTTTCTTTTAAGAATTACTATGAAGGAGATGAGACAATGTATGCCACTAAATCCACCCAGCAGCCCTCAGCAAGGCAGAAACCCTTGGGGGTCACACATAGGCTTAGCCTAGTGAGCCTTGGACACACCCAGTAAGTTTATAGTAATCCACAAATTACACTACTTCTAGAGCCCATTGTGGTTGCAGTGTGGCTTACACCATAGGCTTAGCCAGCGAGCCGTCCGCCCGTCTTTTAGACAGCCATCAATTGTTTAGGACGGCCACTTTTACCTTTTCACCTAATCAGCTCAGCCTAGCCTAATTGGGCCAGGCCTACCTTTAGCAAATTCTTTATATTCTTCAAATCTATCGAATAATATATTCAATTAAAAGCTAAATCATATTTGCGTTTTTTAAAAACAACCTTTATTGATTGAATGTATATTGTTTTCATACCAATATATTCGGTGGAGATTCCCAAAAATATAACGCTTAACCATTGCCTGCGGCTGTGAAAAGTTCACTAACAACATGCGTCATGTTTAAAACGTTTATACTCTCTTGAAAATTGACGGTTCTGAGTCGCCCACAACGCATGCACCTGGCTCTGCAAGTACAGTACTTGAAATTCGGTTCTCTGACATAATATTGCTGGTGTTCGTAACTCTCTGGTTATAATTAATTCAAGAATATCGTAAAGAAGATTTGTTGTCGTTAATGTCACAAGGTAAATTTTATTAGTCAACAAAATACAGTAGGTTTGGCCTATCTGTCGATTCGGAGGCCCTAGAGTAGATTATTCTCATAGCCTAGAAACATTATGTGAGTGACTATAACAAAAATATCTTTGTAATAGCTAATACAACACTATTCCATTGAAGACAAAATTCCAACATTTAAACACCTTTAAATGCCCTCTAAAGATCATAATTTTCTAATTTTTTTTTCTTACGTTTGGGAGGTTGCATGGCCCATCCATCGGCTCAGGACCACACCCACTAGCTTCCATTTTGGGCGGCCTATTTTATTTTTCGGGCTAAACCCCAGCCTTAAAAACTACACTTGGTTGATTTGATAATACTCCCCAGGAGAAGTAGGTTTTGCACACATTCATAGGCTGTAAGCAAAACCTAGTAGGCCTCCCTTTTGATTTTAATAAAATAGAGAAACTTTATTTGTTCAGCGATGAAGCCACAGACACACCCGGTAAGTTGATAGTAATCCACAAATTGCACTACTTGCACAGCCCATTGTGGTTGCAATGTGGCCTTACACAGTATTCCACTGATAAAACTTTATTAACTTGATAAAGTAGGTTTTGCACCCAGCCAGGCTGTAGACAAAACCCCAAAAGTAGATCTTATTTGAAATGAGCATTAAATGATATTATTTTGAAATTACTATTAATAATTCTTATTTTAATTTTTTTTTTTTTATAATTGTATTATATTATTTTTTTTTTCATTAACAGAATTATTCAATTCCCAAAATTTATCATTCATTTTCATTTTTTTAAAAAATGTGTTGAATACTGGTTTGTCAGACAAGGCCTGTAGCAATAATTGTGTGAGTGCAGGATATGTAGCCTGTAAAGATTCTCTCCACAGCCATGCAATGCATGGTGACAGGTGGGGAACCCCTCAAATTCAACATTTGACCTCCATATATAACAGCTTAATTTTCTCATTTACCTCCTCAGAGTACAACTCAGATCTTCATTACTGTATCATGAAGCTTGCCATCCCAAAACCAGCAGCAGTTACCAACAAATGAAAATTGAGTTTTGAATATATTCTGATTCTTTACATCGTAAGCTTTAAAATGATGGCTCATTACTGCAACTGATTTACTTTTGCCAAAGTTATGAGTAAAAGTATTACAGCTTTGCTGTACTAAAGTATGTACAGTAGAGTACTGACATATACATTGTTATTACTCAGTTTAACATACAGCGACGGTAACGCTGGGTTTTGGATGGCATCCCTCATATATTCTATTTATTGTTAATTTAAATATAATTTAAGTATTTTATGCACTGTATTTATGTCTTTCAGGTAATTATTTAATTTATATCTATATAATGTGTATTCCCAACCCATGAAAACAAATTTCATGTACTGTACTTGTATATTTGTCAATAAATGGAATAGAATCTTGGTTCTTAAAGTTAGGGTTTCAATCCCTCGCTGTGCATTTTGCTTGTGTCCTTGAATAAAGCAGTTTATCTGCACAGTTGGTTTCTTTCCACCAGAAACAACATTCAAGCATGTGGACCCGGGGGAATTAAAAGTGCTTTATATCTAAAATAAAACAAAATTGACAAATATTCTAAACTCATTATTAAAGGCAATGCAGTCATATTGATCAACACTGCACAGGGTTTCTAATCAAAAGAGTATTTTGCATGCAACTTGCATTCCATTAATTGTTTGTTGATATATTGTGTGTTCATAATTTTTATTTTATTATTCATGAATGATAAACCATGCAAAAAAAAAAGTAGTTTTCTTTATATTAAAATACTAAAAATATTATAATGGCAAAACAGAGATAAATTATCCTTCGGAAGTCTGGCTTTTACATACTGGTAATCAGCTTTGTTTAACATCATCATTTTTAATACCAGTAATACCAGTATCATTATTATCATTATTATTTTATTTAACATCATATCAGTACAGATCAGCAAATGTTTTAATTTAATGGTTAGATTGATGATGATAATAATAATAATAATAATAATATACTGTAATGCTAATGATTTATATACTGTAGTGTCAATTCCAAATCAATGATCAAAGGCACTGTGCACTTTTTTTATTTTAATTATTTTTTAATTAGAAGCTCGGTATTCAACATCAATGATGAAAGATACGACCAGCATTGGAAGAGCTGCAGTCCTGTGATGATCCAAATGGGCAACAGTTGGCTGGCTGTAAGTGTCATTTAGTCTTTAAGTAGACAGATGAAAAATTTGAAAAAGTCAAGTACTGCCGCTATAGTCATTTGAAAGGGTAAGCTATGGATTCTTAGCTAGTATGTTATTTTACAAGCTTACAGGTTTCATTGATCACTTTACTTTCAACAAAAATAAGGACTAGAAAGCTTGAAATGCTTACAAAGAAAAAGCAGTAAAACCAGAAACTGAAATAAAGTACATGAAAACAAATTTGAACTATATGATCTCCATGAAGTGACTTATTCCAATATAGGACACCTGAGTAGTCGTGAATAATAAACTGAACTCATTCAGCTGATGAAGTCTTGTTGACAACAAGACGAAAGCTAGCGTAAGTAACATAAAATATTGAAAAATAATTGGATTGAACTAAATCAGTCAAAAAAACTTACAAAATATAATTTATTGAACACAAAGCCTTTGTTATGCAACAAACTTCTTCAGGATGCTATTTATAATATGAAAATGTCTTAATCCTTTTATAGCGCATAGTGGTTCCAGGATTTCCAAGTTTAAGAATCATGATTTCTACTTGTATGTCAATATGAAAGAAATGCTTATATTACTTATTATTATATTTTTTATTATTATTTATACAATTTTATCTTAAATAAAACATTGCACACAGTTTCTTTTGTATATATGCAACATTTTTCATATATTCTTAAAACTATTCTATTATACGCACACTCGCATTATACATTATTAGGCTATTAGGCGTTATATCTTATTATTATTATTATATCTTTTACGAACTCAAAAGCAACTGTCATACACTGCCAGGGGGTGTTGCCGTGGGTGTGTTTTTATCTTTAAATGCAATTCCTAGCATATTCTCAGCCTGTTCATATGCACTACTACTAAATCATTCAAGGCAAAATTCATATTCTTTTTTTTTTTTTTTTTTTTTTTTTTTTTTTTTTTTTGGCCTTTATAGCATTACTAAAAGCTTTACACCCTTTTTCATATAAAGAAATCTTGGAAATCACATGTATATATGAAACATGTAGGATGCCGGCACCTTGACCTCTGAAGATTGGAGACTAAAAGATTTTCACAAAAACGTGATGCAATATTGACAAAATGATTGTTTATTTTTGGTAAATATTTCAGCTGCTCTGAGTTTTTTCCCTATTCTTCTTTCTTCATGCTTCTTCCATATTTACGTTAAATCTAATTTATTTTACTATTAATAAATATTGACACATAATGTTTAAGTAAAAAATATGATTATATGTCATTCAATACAATATTACATCATAGGGAATAAATTCATTCATAAATCAATTTTTTATAAGTAAATGTTGTTTTTACTTACAGACTTGACATGGATTAACTATAAGGAAAGAAAATTCACAAATACATTATATATTACATATTTTAACTGGACTCTAGAACTAGGCCTGTGTATGCATTGTGTCTATTTAAGATATCTCAATCTTTGTCAATCTAAAGTTGAAGGTATGTCCTGGTCCCGACCCTTTAATGTCACTACTGGATAGGCTTGTCTTCATAAGACTTCTACGAATGAATACCTTGTTTGAAGCAAGATATCAAGTTGTCTTTTACCCAGTACCATTCGTATATTCTATTCGTATGGGAAATCTTTATCCTAGTCAATGGTTTTTTTTTTTAACAATGATAAACTCTTATTCTTTATTTTAAAAAAAAAGCCCCATAAGTACAGTAGCAGCCCAAGTAGTGTAGTTCAAATGTACAAAGGAACACAAACAAGAAAATACAGAAGGAAACATCAAAAGTACAATTAAAAACCATACTCAAGTACAAAGTCAAATATAATCAAAATATAAAAAGAAAATATGTCAGTTACATAATATTATAAAGGGGGGGAGGGAGGGAGGGAGGGGTTTTCACTTAGTTTAGGTTTTCATTAGTTTTAATAGGAAAAGCATATTGTTTACTTGCACTATAGATCTACTTGTTATTATTATGCGAATCCAAATATTAAACAGCATTTAATAATTTTTGCTTTACGAGAGAAAAATCCAAAGCAGGAGGTCATCTATTCTTTTATCTCTTTTTTTTTTTCTTTTAAGAATTACTATGAAGGAGATGAGACAATTATGCCACTAAATCCACCCAGCAGCCCTCAGCAAGGCAGAAACCCTTGGGGGTCTCACATAGGCTTAGCCAGCGAGCCTTGGACACACCCGGTAAGTTTATAGTAATCCACAAATTACACTACTTCTAGAGCCCATTGTGGTTGCAGTGTGGCCTTACACCATAGGCTTAGCCAGTGAGCCGTCCGCTCGTCTTTTGGACGGCCATCAATTGTTTAGAACGGCCAATTTTACCTTTTGACCTAATCAGCTCAGCCTAGCCTAATTGGGCCAGGTCTACCTTTAGCAAATTCTTTATATTCTTCAAATCTATCGAATAATATATTCAACTAAAGATAAAACATATTTGCATTTTTTAAAAACAACCTTTATTGATTGAATGTATATTGTTTTCATACCAATATTCGGTAGGGATTCCCAAAAATATAACGCTTAACCATTGCCTACGGCTGTGAAAAATTCACTAACAACATGCGTCATGTTTAAAACGTTTATACTTTCTGGAAAATTGACGGTTCTGAGTCGCCCACAACGCATGCACGTAGCTCTGCAAGTACAATATTTGAAATTCGGTTTTCTGACATAATATTGCTGGTGTTCGTAACTCTCTGGTTATAATTAATTAATGAATACCGTAAAGTTAAGGGTAAATTTTATTAGTCAAAAAAATACAGTAGGTTTGACCTATCTGTCTATTCGGAGGCCCTAGAGTAGATTATTCTCATAGCATAGAAACATTATGTGAGTGACTATAACCAAAACATCTTTGTGATAGCTAATTCAACACTATTCCTTTGAAGACAAAATTCCAACATTTAAACACCTTTAAATGCCCTCTAAAGATCATAATTTTCTATTTTTTTTCCTTATGTTTGGGAGGTTGCGTGGCCCACCCATCAGCTCAGGGCCACGCCCACTAGCTTCCATTTTGGGCAGCCTGTTTTGTTTTTCTGGCTAAACCCCAGCCTTACACACTATACTTGGTTAATTTGATAGTACTCCCCAGGAGCCATTAAGTGTTTTAAAGTAGGTTTTGCACACATCCATAGGCTGTAAGCAAAACCCAGTAGGCCTACCCTTTTGATTTTATTAAAATAGAGAAACTTTATTTGTCCAAAAAAAAAAAGGAAACCCAATTAAAGGTAAAAAAAAAAAAACAGTACATATGTAAAATTCTAACATAAAAAGTTAAATCATGGCAGTGTCATACTGTATATAGGTGGCCGGTGGGAGGCAGATTTCACTCGCCCTCTCTAAACACTTGCACCTCCTCCATTGATAATGTTCAAAGCAAAAGAAATCAATTATCTCAAGTAGATAAAAATCACCTTATCTTTGTGAGCTAGCTCCCCCTCACTTAATCATCGAGCACTCCCCCCACTTTACCTTCACTCCCCCCTCAGCCCCAACATTTCCAGACTCCTTTATATGTCACTGATCTTTACCGATGTTGAATGCAATATATATTTAATAACAGAAGTGTGTGTATACTATTGATTAGATGAATTTCTGAGATGTCTTATTTACAACTTAGTTTTATCACAATAGGGTCTGTGGTTGTTATTATGCATCAATCAATTTTTCCTGGTCCTCCAGAAAATGATACCACCATAAATTTCAGGAGTTTTATGCAAAAAGCAGAGAAATTCTGCTGCAAATGAAAGTAGAGCAAAATCTATAGTGAGTACAAGCAGGGACTCGCTGGTTTCAGATGGACCAATTAAAAGCCAGCAAGCCACTATGATTAAACATAAATCCAAATATGATAACATAAGTGATGAGTCTGATCTTAATAGCGCCCATAGTGTCAGGAATGCAGTTGAAACATTGAATACTAATAGTAAAGAGGTAATAGAGCATCTTCTTTTTTGGAATCTTTTCATTTTGTGTGTCAATTTTTGTGTCAACATAAATTAAAAGAGAATCACAAAAATACATCAGTCAAAATAAAAGAAAACATCAAAAATGTCTTTGATGGCATAGTAACTACTGTTACATGCTTAAAATCAAATCTCAATTCTAAACTGTGAACAAGGAGAAACTAATAATGATGTTGATTACTAAATTTTTAAATATTTGAACACATTTTAAAGATGAAATTAACACTACTAAATAACAAGTTTTGAGCAAAAAAGCTCTGATAGTTGGCACTGGCCAATTTTGTCGATACAATATTGCTCACCTGAGAGGGTGAAAACTCTTGCCCGTCTTTCATGACATGTATTCTATTGCTATAAAGTGCTATGTTTAGTTTCCAAGAAACTTTCATATAGTAAAATTCATCATCATCACATCACCATTTTATAGTCAAAATGAAGCGCCAACAAATTTATTTCCGACAATCATATATATCTAGTTAATATGTTTGATGTACGGTACTGTAGAAAATACAACTTAAAAACATTGGCTTTGATGTATTTACTTTTGCATTCAGAACCGTGAGTCCACACCCATCTCTACCCCACTATAATTTGGGCTGAGGTGATAAAATTCGGGGAAATAGTACCTCTAGATTGCTGGATATGACACTCTTGTATAGTATAATTCATCATCATCGATCTAATACATTGCTGTGATATATTGTACCATAGAAAATAAATCTTAATTGTCTTTGATGTATTTACTTTACATGTGCCGAAAACCAATCTTATCTTTGCACTTTTTTTCTCATACTTTTCAAATTATAATAATGCACGCTCACTCGAGTCATGTATTATAGGTAATTCAGATGATGTTTGTGGGCAGAGATACCGGTATGTTGCAATAAAATATGATGTACCTTTTCATTTATGCAGTTTATTGCAACAATTTTCAGGCATCTTCTTGACTTAATATGAAATTGCATTGCAGACGAAAAGCGCATTCACATTCCTATCGGAGTTTTTGCGAAGTGAAAAAATGCGCAACCAATCAGAGCTCAGGAAGCTAACCGACGCTTTGATTTGTGCGAATAAATTTGCCTAGTGGAAAACCAGCTTTAGGACCCCTAAAGTTGCCGTGTTAATCTGAACCAAAAGTAAAAACTAAAACAGCAGTTACTTATACTAATACTTTACATAATTTATTCAACACCAAGCATTTGCAGTAACTTCTTCAGGATGCAATGTATCATGTGAAAATATCTTAATCTCTTTATTAGTGCATAGTGGTTCCAGGATTTCCAAGTTCAAACATCTTATTGATTTCTACTCGTATGTTAATATGAAAGAAATGGTCTTCAATGGAGAATTTGGTTACTGGAAACCAAAAAGAACAATTGGAGACAGGTATGTGCACCCGCCCTTCCTATTCATGTGATACTGTAGTTTTTTTGGGGGAAGCATTGAGACCTTGTTTATTTGCGCTACAAGTCTGCCTGTTATTATTATGTGCAAATGCAAAAGAAAAACAAAGCAGTAGTAAGTTTTACTGTCAGGAGAAAAATCCCTGATATGTTTTTAGGTAAGAAAACTTATATTATTATTAGTAGGCCTATGCCTATATTTATGAAAATATCACATGTTTTCCGACTCCCGAGTCTCAGCTGGGTCGGCATGCATAGGGCAGGCCTCACCAACTGTAGTATTAATCGTACGTTTCATATAATTCATATAACTGAGCATCTAATCAAATATTACGGCTTTTAGGCTAATATTCAACACAAAACAAATTTCAGTGGGACGTGCGACGTAACTTTTAGTAATAGTATGCGCAGACTGTAAGGTAAGGTAAGGTTAACCAATCAGAAGTGGGAGCAGAAGCCAAATTAAAGCGCTTGGTAACCTAGATACTGCACACATTATCATAGGCAAAGCATAGCAGCCCAGTGAAGTACAGTAGTTCAGTTTTCTTTGCTATAAAAATCACCTTCCCCGTGGGTGTATTTTGGTGAACTTTTTGTATGTTGTAGAGATAAATTTTAACTATATATATTCATGGAAAAACGTTTTGTTGCAATTACATCCAACTTTGGTGTTTCAAATCTGTATTTCTGGTTGACTAATATTTTTTGCGAGTTAGCTCCCCCTCACTTCATCGAGCCAGTACAGTACCCCCACTTCATCTTCGCTCCCCATCAGGGCCCACAATTTCCAGTATCCTTGATTCTCACTGATCATAACTTTACCGATGTGAAATACAATATAAATTTATTAACAACAGTATGTATATTGATCAGATGATTTTTTGAGATGTCTTTCACATGTTGGTTATATTATGCATTAATCAATTTTTGTCGTATTTCTGCAAAATATACCACAATCTATTTTAGAAGTTTTGCACGAAAGACAGAAAAATTCATTTATATACGAAAGCACAGTAAAGTCTATGGTGAATAGAAGCAGGGCCTCGCTGGTTTCAGATGAACCAATTAAAAGCCAGCAAGTTGAGCAGAGTACCCAGTCCACATATGACAGCATGAATGATGAGTCTAATCTCAATAGTGCCCTCTATGATAGTCAGGAATGCAGTTGAAACATTGAATAGTAACAGTATAGAGGTAATAGAGCATCTTTTAAATTTTTTATGTTAATTTGCTTGAATTTTGTTTTACAATATTGTGAAGTCAGCCTATTGAAAGAGCATCTAAAAAAACAGTCAAAATAAAACATAAAAAATGACTTTGAATGGCATAGTAAGTATCTACTATTGCATGCTTAAAATTCTCAATTTTGAATTGTGAATAAAAATAATAGTAAATAAACACAAAGAAACTATGATGAGGTTGTTTACTAAATCCTACAAGGTAGTGTGGCTTCATAGCTCAGTTGTTAGAGTAATAATCTTAATAATAATATTATTTTTATTTTTCTCATTCTAATTGTAAATTGGAAATTTGAACTAGGGGACCAATGACAGTGCAGTGTTAACTGACTTAACTAACTACAACATATGGATACAAACATTGTCCTTTACCCGCTGAACTTTCAATATAAGGGTTATTCGAGGAGCAAAGCTAGTGATCAGAAACCGTTTAAAACCTGCTACTAGCCGGGTTTCAACTGGGGTCTTCAGCACAAGAAATACTGACATGAGATATTCGAATAGGAAGAATCATAATAATTATATGATTCCTTCTTTTTGAATAAAAGCTCAATTAATTTGCTTGTATTTTGGTAGTTGCATCGAAATATTGTTCCTTTTATTATAAAGGTAATTTCCATCATTTTAAATTGCATTGTGGGTAATTTTTACATTGTAGAGTATCAGCCTGTAAGTGTGCTTTTATGTTAATTTGCTTTTACAATCAATAATCTTGCATTAGGTATTTATGGTGAACATAATTTTCGACGCCATGCCAGACCATAATATAAATATACAAGTTTTCAATAAAACATTGCTCTAATCTGGAATACCGTCCACTCCACCTGATTTTTTTTACTAGATTTAAGGTGAGTGATTTTCATACCCAAGGTGCTCTATTTTTTTCACACCCCTGAAGAGCAGTTTAGGTGAGTGATGGTGTATGGGAGTGCAATCGCTTGCCTCAAATCACAAGCCTAGCACTTAAAAGCTTCGTTGAACCAGATATATATTTTAAAATATCAATTTTTATCAACTATCCAAAGAACTGCATCCATCCTCAGTAACACAGTTAGCCAATCAAGCCTTGATTTTTTTTTTTTTTTTTGGTAGAATTTGTTGCGCATGTTACAAAAATACAAGATAATAAACTGTAATTGGAGTACTGCGTGGTACGTCTTCACAAGTATGATGAGAAAACAGCTGTCTTTGTTGTTAAATATTGCACTGATAATTATGGTATAGCTAGCAAATCATAAATAATGCAATTGTTACCATTTGCATTCATGGATAATAGATGTGTATCATTTTTCAAAGACCATTAAAAATGCAAAGGTAAAATAAGGAAGAATTACTAATAATAGTAGGATGGTACTTGTTTACAATTTCAGATGCATTACCACAGCCAGTTGTGATTTGTATTGCCCATATAGTCAACAAATTGCATGTCATTTGTTAGGATAAGGATGCATTAATTATGTCATGTCATAATTATATATCTACCACTTTTCAAATCAGATGCATCTTAAAAACAAAGGTTAATAAATACTGAAATATATATTTATCCTTAGAAAATCATATTAAGGACTCATAGAGCTTTGGCAATATATATTTTTGTAAAAAAACATAACCTTCCATTACCATTATTGAAGTTATTGTTATTAATAACATGTTTGTTTAATCCCTTACAGGTTATACTTCTAACGAATCTGTCAATGATGTTGAAGAAACAAAAAGGTAAGACAGAGTATATGACAGATTAATGATTATTCATAATTTATTTTTTATATACTTACAAGCATATATTCTTATTTTTAAATGAGTATTAAAGGATATAATTTTAATATTAATATTATTATTCTTATTTTCACTTGTTTTTTTTTTGTAATAATTATAATATATTAATTTTTTCTAGTCCAGAGTTTTTTTTTAATTCTCAAAAGTAGATTATTATTTTGAAATAAGCATTAAATTGTTATTATTCTAAAATTACTATTATATTATTCTTATTTTTATTTATTTTTTAAATAATTATATTATTAATAATATTTTTCAGGAACAGATGTATTTAATTCCCACAATTTATCATATTCATTTTAATTATTTAATTTGTTGAATAATGCATTTGGGAGACAGAGGCCTGTAGCCAGTGTGTGCTGGCAGGATGGCCTGATCTGAAGATTCTCTCCACAGCCACACAATACATGGTGACAGGTGTGGTACCCCTCAAATTATCATATTTGAACTGTTATACTCCTAAATTTTTGCCCACCAGAACCAGAACCTCGACTATTTCTATATGCATAGCGCCAAGTAAAGATCGTGTCATATCAAATAGAAAAACAAAAGTGAATGGTGGTTTTGTCTTTAGTTCTGATTCTGGCAGTTCAGCTACTAATGATTCTGTATTGAAAAAAGATAATAACCTAAAGCCTATTCTTTAAAGTGAACATGGTTGACCTTTGACTCGAAGATCTCATCCTCCCTTAGTTCATCCGTTGTTTGTCTTGCTGCTGGGTGACCACAACACCCTCCCCTCAGCAGCCAATGTCTGAGGGAGTTGTCTTTGTCCCTGATGATGGCTGGACCCGATGCAGTTTTTGTCTTGAGGAACACATTCTGGTAAAACTATCCATCATTGGACACCATCTTGGCATTTCAAAAAAAAAAAAAAAATGTATTGGTTTAAGTAGAGTGTCAAGAAAAGTGTTGATGAAGTCAGGGTTTCAATCCTTTGCTGTGTGTTTGGCTTTCCTTGAGCAAAGCACTTTATCTGCATTGCTTCTCTCCCCGCAGCAACACTTAAGCACGTGGACCGCTGCGGAAAATCGCTTCACCTCTAAAAATAAAGACTAAATCTTCTAAACCATATTTAAGCGAAACAATCTGATTGAATGAGCAACACAAAAATCTGTGTCTTATAGAGAATTATACGAAACTTGCATTCCATATTGTTTGTTTATATATCTATTTTAATTCATAAATTAACATGAAAATTAACATGAAAAAAATGTGTAAAAAATCTGAAACATTATAATTGAAAAAACAGATAAAAATGCAAATAGCACACTGCATAGGGCAAACATTGAATAATTTCTCTATATTTGCATCTACTGTAGTTCTAAAGCATAGGCAAGGCCCACCTGAGTAT
>NW_022758691.1:66645-68357 GCF_011630105.1 Anneissia japonica
AAAAACAAACAGCAGTCACTAAGACATACATCAGGAGCCGACTCGATGGAGTTTAATGTCATACCCAGAGAAGGGCACAGATCTGTTTTGAAAGGTGGAGGGGGAGGGCATTTTGTGAGTCGACACCCGCCCCAGCCCCACAATGGTTGGAGCTGAGGAAATAGTACCTCTAGATGGCCAGAAATGACACTTTTAGTAAAATTCATCATCATCACATCCATTAGTCAAAATGAAGCGCCAAAAAAAATTCTCATGATCTTTTATCAGGGATTTTTGACAACCATAGAGATCTTATTAATGTGTGTGTGTATACCATAGAAAACAAAGCTTAAAAACATTGTCTTTGAGTATGTACTTTACATAGGGCTACTTCAAAAACGTGATTTCACAACCACCTCAGCCCCACCATGGCTGGGGCTGAGGTGAGAAAATTTGAGAAAATAGTACCTCTCGAAATGGCTGGAAATGACACTTTTATATAGTAAAATTCATCATCATCACATTACCATTATAGTCAAAATGAAACGCCAAAAAATTTCTCATGATCTTTTATCATGGATCTACTTAATATCCAGGACAACTTAGGCCTAATTATAGCTTACTAAGCTTTAACTATATACCGGTATACTATATTATGATCAACAAATCACAACTTTTTTCGCATTTAACACTATTTTCTTCACTTTTTATTGTTATTAATATTAATATCAATCAGTAATATCGTCATCATCATCATTGTTATTAGGCCTATTATTAATATTACTATTAGTAGTAGTATTAATAAACAAACATTTAAAGAAACTTGCAAAAGGATAAAAACGAAATTGAACCACAGTATCGCATTTCTATCTCAAAAGACCTGGCCTGAGATTTATGGATTTAAGATTTTTTTTAAATCACGCTTAGGCCTATGTGTTCTATTAGGCCTATGTATAACGTGTACTGATGCATATTTACATGTTTAGATAGTATTCATTTTAAGTGATCCCAGAAAAGAATTTGTATTGGCTCAAGAATAAGCTTTAAAATTTTAACACCGTGTATAAAGGGAGGGGGGGGGGAGCTGCGTATACGTCCTAGGTTACGCTACTGTACGTCAGCCTGAATGATCAGGCTGCGCCATCTCGCGATTTAACCGTTCATGGGCCTTCCTATGCTTCTTCCATTCCAGTAATTATTTGTTTCCAGCCTTATCTATTGTGTAACATAACATAACATAACTATTGAACATACACTTTTAAATCAGTGGCACACGTTCTTAAGAGACGGTGCGTTCACACATTTACAATACAAAATGAAAAATATACAAAAATAAAGGAAATCAAAACAGCATATAAAACTTGATTTAAAAAAAAAGAAAGACGATTAACAAAATAATTATAAAGATAAGGTAATTTAAGTATTAAATGAATAATGTCACAGCCAATACTTAAATTAAAATGGAGTGTTAATTCTAGACTACTACAGTATTATTAAATCTATCAATTGACATTATAATTCATGATACACTTAATATTATATTAATTTTAATATAATATTGTTTCATTAAATAAAATTATCAGAGGTAATAACAATAGTATTATCAGTAATATCATCATTCTGTTTCCATTGGAGATGATATTGTTTTGTAAATTTATTTAAATTTTACAATAAGGTTTTTTAGTATTTAAATTGATAAATAGATATAAATTCAGTAAAAAAATGATAAATAT
>NW_022758691.1:71026-77612 GCF_011630105.1 Anneissia japonica
AAATTTATCCGCATTTATTTTTTGTGTGGAACACAAAAAAATCAAATTTCAGTCTTTTTTTACATTTTTTTCATTCTTAGGAATGTCTAAATTCAGTTAAACTAGCAATTCCGTATTATATTTAGAAATCTTTATAACATTATACAAAAATTAGATTTTTCTTAACAACTGAAATTTTGCCGGGAACGGGGCTTTTAAACACTGTAGCAGTAGCAGATTTTAAGTAATACGATGGTCAAGTTAGTAGCAATTGTACTGTTCCTCATATTTAATTCGTCTGGAATTTGAAGAGTATAATTTCGAAAAATAATCACTATGACTCAGATTGCTCCATGTATTAATTTAGTGTTAACTATAAACAGCGCAGAAAAAGATATTTTCAACAATTTAATACTTTGTGACATTTAAAACTCAACCCAATGAATTAAAGGGTACGAATGAAGGGGAAACAAGTGGTAGTTTCCGGTATTCATTGGAAATTGACGGGTTGGTTGCCTGGCGGTCCAAAATCTAGGGTAACAATAGTACCACTCTGTGTTTGGTTGATTTGCGTGATTTTTCCAGACTTTTGTCCTCTTCGAATTTGAAAAAAACATTTTGAAGAACACTCACTATGACTGAGATTGTTCTGTCTATTTAGTTTTCAGTATCGACAGATGCACTAAAATTATATTTTTTAAAGTTTGCTCTGTTCAAATATACATATGCTGTAATTAAAATATGTTACACTTAGAACTCAACCCAATCAATAAGAGGAAATGAATTTTGAAGGGGCAACAAGTAATAGCATCCATTGTACATTGGGCATTCAAAGGTTTGGTTGTCTGGTGCTCCAAAATCTACGGTAACTGTAGTGCCAGTCTGTGTTTGGTTGACTTGAGTAATTTTTCCTGACTTCTGTCCTCTTTCATCGTACGAGTCATTTGAACCTAGAGGCCAGTTTAAGCCTCTTTTCACTTCATCTCCAACTTTCATAAAATGTTCAGCATAACATTTCAATCGACGCTATAAAAAAAAATGCTTATTTTTCAAATAATCATATAAACAAAACTATGCTAATTTTTAAATAATTATAGAACAAAAAATAGGTGTATCAACTCTGACTCATTGTTTAGAAATTGTATTAAATAATCTGAACGGTGGTAATAAAAGATGTTTTTATGAAAAAGTTTCAAAACCCATTTACTTAATTAATTTTGTTAATGAAGTGGTAGGGCTAACGTTCCAAGAATTAAGCCTCTACCAGTATATCTTTTAGATTAATAGGCTACAAGACCTATGGCTAATAGCATTCAGGAGCTTAGGATTTTCGCTGAAGAAAAATTGACTATACTACAATAGCAGAACACCGTTTACATACATAACTTTTACCACAATGTTGGCATTAGTATCAAATATGACTTTTAATGTTGGGATTCAATGAATAAATTTAACAATTTCAAAACAACTGTAATGTTTGTCGGCATTCTAGATTATCACTTACAGATAGGCAGACTGGTTACTCTAAAAACACGAATTACGGTATTTACCTGATAATTGGCAAATGTATTACTTGGCTGTAACCAGTAATCTCCAGGATTCATTTTGCACTCCATATTAAAGCCTGACTGAAAATAAACTGTAGCTCTAATATCATTCGGCCCGTTTCGTTGAATTGACTGGATTGTGTTTTGACCATTATATCCATTATTGTCGTAATTGTCATATCCTGTTGGCCAATTTGGGCCTCTTTTAACAATGTTACCAACCGCCATCGCTTTTTCAGTGTAATATTCCAATAAGTTGTACTCATCCCGTTCCTGAAAATAACAGCAGTTATTATATTTTAAAGTTACTCTAATAAAAAAACTATAATATTAACAATAACAATACAGTAAGCCTAATTAATGATAATAATAATAATAATAATAATAATAATAATAATACAGTAATAATAATAATAATAAAAATAATAATAATAATAATCATAATAATATATTTTCAGTAACAGTTAGAATATTGACAGTAATAATAATAATAATATTAATATTATATAGTAAAAAATATTAACGATAACAACAGCAACGATGGCTACGACGGCAGAGGCAATGTCAAAAACAAAAACAAATAATAACAACAACAACAACAATAATAATAATAATAATAATAATAATAATAATAATAATAATAATAATAATAATAATAATAATAATAACTAGCACTAAATCGGACTTAAGTGAAATATATTTTGTGTTATTTTCCCATTAATGTAATTTTATTTCCCCCTTAACATCGTTTTGTTAATATTGTTCTCTAATTTCTCCATTGTGTAAGTTCCCCTTAAGGTAGGTTTTAGTAACATATTAATAATAATAACAATATTAATCATAATAATTATAATAAGAAATACATCACAATTAATCAGTAATGTAAAGAAATTGTATACTAACTATTATCTTGCACTCTTTCACTACTCCAAACTTAAATTCATCTTGTCTGACGAAACATAATTCACCCGTTCCTTCTAGATCTTTCATATTACCCTCTTGCAATTCTTTCATTCTTCTCAGCAGATCTTTAGCCGATGACATTATTTCAGAATTTAGGCCATGCTTACACAGGTTTCTAGCAAACTGGTTGATCTTGGTAGAACTCTTGACCCGGATTTCAGCAGCTTCTCTGTGATGTTCAAGTGACTTCTGAATAGCTTCAGCTTTCTTATCGACCTTCTCAATCAAAGACTTAGTATGAGCTTCGATTTCATCAATAAGACTCTTAGCAGTATCCCGTATATCATTTTTGGTTTTTTCAAGACTTTTGATAAGACATTTCTCCGTTTCATTTGCAATATCAATATGCTTTTCAAAAGATGGTATGATTTCTTCCAGCTTGTTAAGTTGCTCGGTTATCTGCTCCTTGAATTTTTCTTTTGTTGGACCATCATTTAGGTTTATGAGGTCGTGACCATTTTGACGTACGTGGTCTACAACAGTACATCCGAGGCATACAGGTACTTGACATGTTTGGCAGAAGTACTCCAAATGGTTATTTGAGTGTTTCTGGCATGGTATCTTGACGTTTCCTTCTCTTGATTTTCTCACCAGGGTTTCTGTCTTAAGCTCTGACATCAAAATGACTTGGTGATTTCTTGTCAAGCAGGTCAGGGTGTGTGTCTTTGCACATTTATCGCAGAGGTTATCAGAACAATCGATGCAACGTGAAGCATTTTCTTCGTTTAATGCTTCTGAACAAAATGAGCAGAGGACGTCCACGGTATTGAGATTAGCAACTAGAAATAACTCACACAAATGACTGAGGAAAATATTATCTTCTAGATCAGCAACGGTGTCTACAGTCAGCTCAACTTCTTCACGGCAGAGGGGGCACTTAATTTTGCGTGAAGTTGCTTCATTCATCAAAGGTTGTAAGCAATCTTGGCAGAAGTTATGCATGCATTTCAGCTGTTTCGGATGTTTGAAAATGTCCTTACAGATGGAGCATGTTAAAAATTCTTCATTCGCATCTTCAAACAATGTGATCTCTGATGCCATCTAAAACGCAAAAAATAGAGAAAAAACAATAATAAGCTCATTCACATTGTATTGGTATATTGAATAAGGACGTTTTCTAACATGATATATTAAACGAGAGAATAAAACATTAAATTGATTGTATCCTAATCATTGTTAACTATCTTTAATTAAACACAAAGATGTCCCTGGTTGTCATAACAAGCAGTTATATTATTTTGGCCATTTGAGTATTTGAGTAAACGTTTGTTTTTTTTTTTAATACGTAAAGTTATTGTAATGGTTATCAGACAATATAATTACTGTACTGCTATCTTTGTTTTACGAATCGTGACTATTATAGGAAGTCAAATAAGCGAAATATATAAACACAATTGATGGCTAAAATCCATGGTTTCAGTAGTGGAAATTAATAATAATAAATAATAATATGTTATATTTATATAGCGCTTAATGCCAACAAGTCTCCTAAGCGCTTCACATTACTACCCCCGGTCATTGGATTAGACGCCTATGGAACACAAACTGTTCCATAAAGTTGCAGCAGCTACATCAGCGTATTTTGGTATTTAACCCTACCAGGTACCCATTTATACTCCTGGGTGGAGAAAAGCAATGCAGATAAAGTGCCTTGCCCAAGAACACAAGTGAAATGCACAGCGAGGGGATTGAAATCCCGACCTCGAGGTTGGGAAACCAAACTGCGCCAAACCACTTCAATTTTTCTAATTAAAAAATGTTCTTTCGAGAAGCATACGTGTTGTTCAAAAAAAAAAAAAAAAAAAAAAAAAAAAAAAAAAAAACCTGTTTTGCGTATGCTTAAACACTCGTCTTGTGAGACTCGTCTCTCAAATACAAAAGAGTGAAAGTGTGCATCCAACAGAGTGAAATAGATAGAGTGGAAAAACAACTGAGATTTCACTGTATTCAGAGTGAATTTTAGTAATTTTTCATTTTTTTTAAAGAATAATATTCATTCATTTGAGAGCGAATTTTCATTAGAAAGTGAAATTGGAGTGATCAATGTAGGCACTGTTTTTTTTAATGCACTTTTTTACATTAAGAGAGCTCAAAATGAACCCACATGAAAATGTCGTTTTGATAAATTTTACTTTGATGGGAGGGAATTGAATCTGCGATTCGCTACTAATTTGAGGGTCATGCCATGGAGGTAATAAATTGACACTTAACTTATTCCTCTATGTTCCTACCGATCAGGATGATAATAAAAATCACAAGCTCAGGAACTATATGCTTTATTTACTTGGACTTTGATACATGAATACGCCCAATGCAGGCCCGTAACCAGGGGGTGGGGATCGGACGACCCCACCCACCACAGAATAGGAAGTTCCGCTCTACTAGACGAACAACTTTATAAGTGCGATTTATGTCTTTCTCAACTATAAACTATAATCAGATCTAATAGGGAGTGGTATAAATACAATCAAGAGTTCAGTTGAATAGCTCAGTGGTTAAGGTGCTTGCCTTTGATCCCAAAGTCCTTGGTTCAATTCTTGTCACGACAGGAATTTTTCACGTCAAAAAAAAAAAAAAAAAACTCAAGAGACTTCGCTGATAAAAGTATCAGCCGACCTTGTGGGACACGCTGGAAGGGTCACCCTCTATAAATATGGTTTAAAAAAACCATGTTAAACATTTTTGGTCATTGTCTCTTGAATAGTGGTACAGGGGACACCCCTATTAAGTGGACACTTTTTTGGGGTCACGAAGGTGTCCCTTAATAGGGGTGCTACTGTATATCGGTTTGGTTTCCTCATGTGTTGTGTCAGCTAATAGCCATGTTTTATAAATAATAAAGGCTGTTAAAACCGAAAGGTCCACTGATTAATCTCAGATAAGAAAGTATAATACATACTCCAAGTATTGAAATACACGCCATCGTGTTGGGATTCAATATTTCGACATTAATTATGTCATCATCAGGTGATGATGACATAATTAATGTCGAAATATTCAATATTAATTAATGTCGAAATATTCAATATTTCGACATTAATTATGTCATCATCAGGTGATGATGACATAATTAATGTCGAAATATTGAATCCCAACACGATGGCGTGTATTTCAATACTTGGAGTACCGTATGTATTATACTTTCTTATAAAGGCTGTTATTGTGCATAAATGGTTTATAATTTGGTTATGCTCATTGTAACTCAAAGTATTATTGCACTTAAATTGCCTTCAATACTTATGTCTAAGTGATATTTAGACCCCAATAGTTCCAGTCAGATTGAAAAAGATACCCCCCATTACGAAAGCTGGTTACGGGCCTGCAATGTATATTTAATCCTATCGATAAACCATTCATAAATTCTTTTAAGGGATATTGAACTGCAACTGTGTCTAACTGTGAAGATTTCTTAATATAATAAATAATAAATTGTGTAAACAACATTCCATCCAATCATATCCAAAGAGTAATGAACACATTCAAATAAAATATTAAACTCTGTCCAGGTTAATAAATTTGTTTGACAAAGACATGTGGCATGTTAAAATGTGGCTATGATGACATCATATCATGAGCACACTTAGGCAGATCTAGGCTGGTTGACTCCCAACCCCGGACACTTGCCCCGGTATTCCCCCTGACATTTTCCCCCTCCCCGTGACATTTTCCACTGGACTGTTTCCCCTTAATAAAAATTGCTCCTCCCCGGACATTCCCCCTTTATAAAACACGAATTTAAATACAAGGAATACATCAAGATTTATATCATCTCTTTTATTAAATCTTTATTAAATCAACTGCGCAAGTATCAACAATATTTAAAATGGTAATATTTAAGTAACAACAACAAACATTAGTTTACTTTATTTGTATTTGCTCATTTTTAGTTATTATTTAATTTTTATTATCAACTTGTCAATATTGCTATGTGTTTTATTATAATTTATAATTAAACGTAAACAACAGCAACAACAAATATAAAGAGATAATATAAATCTCGATGTATTCCTTGTATTTAAAATGTTTTATATGGGTGAGGGGAAGAAATGGGGGAAATATTGTTCTGGGGGAAACAGTCCGTAAAAAGTCACTGAGTG
>NW_022758691.1:77989-84589 GCF_011630105.1 Anneissia japonica
AGCAAATCGAAAGCGAAAGAAATGAATCAAACCCCCAATTGTGTCAGTCCAGTACATACAACTTGCAATGAAGGTGAACTTTATTGCCAGCATGTAGGCCCCTAAGTATTATAGCCGTTGTAAATTACAAAAAAAGATGTCATACATCATGGAGTAAAGAATATTCTTTACTCCATGCATTATATAAAGCAATATTTGTAACAATGAGACAATAAGATGCCGTGCCTTTAGGCACATAATACTATCGAAAGCGAAAGAAATGAATCAAACCCCCAATTGAGTCAGTCCAGCACATACAACTTGCAATGAAGGTGAACTTTATTGCCAATATGTAAGCCTCTAAGTATTATAGCCATTGTAAATTACACAAAAGATGTCATACATCATGGAGAAAGAATATTCTTTACTCCATGCATATATAAAGCAATATTTGTAACAATGAGACAATAAGATACCGTGCCTTTAGGCACATAATACTGCCTATTCATAATTAGTAACAAATATAGCAATGGCGAATAAAAGGAATACAGTATATATACGAAATATTCGTTTCCTGATAAATCCAACTAGGACACATTTTCAAACAACTGATGCATGGTTTAATTTTTCACTGGGGGCACTTTTGTCTTTTTCATACAGTTGATAAAGAACTTTTTCTTTGATAGGTTATGCCTAATATGATCTTTACATCATTGTTAATTTAGCACTGTTTCTGTCATTATTTGATCAGTTATACCACAATGCTACGCAGAAACATTTATTCTATATGTTACTTCATTATAATACAGGTATGACTTTTAGAGTATTCTCTGACAACAGTATATCATTTGTTTGAAGAAGTGTCCTGATTGGGTTGTATCTGCGATATACCAGGGGCCCCTAGTGGTAAATATGTATGGCACTCACCTCGACAGCAAGAAATCACATTTTAATTCCCGCCGCCAGGGGCACATTTTCAAACAGTTGATAAGAAACTTTTTTGTTTTTGTTTGATAGGCTATTCCAGATACGATACTCGCATCACTTTTAATTTATTCAAGCTCTGTTTTCACCATTATTTAATTATATAAACAAAGTGCTACACATAAAACTTAATTATATATACATATATATATATATATATACATACATACATACATACACACACAACACACACACACACATACACACATATATATAAGATGTGTATAAGAGACAGAGTAGAGCGGCTAAGGAGAAAAACCGTGCACTTTTGGAAGAAAGCATGAAACTTCCCACAGTGATACTATGCATACCATACTTGAATGTGGTATTTAATTTATCTACATAATTTCATTTATGCTAAAGTTATCTAGGCCTATATACTTTTCTTAATTTTTCTTGATGTTTCTTTTATTTCTTTTCACTTTCTCCATTATATTCATTTTCTATTCTTTTTTAATTCTTTTCCCTTTCCAGTTTTTCCTTTCCGTTCTTTCTTTTCCTTCCTTAATTTTTTTTCCGTTTCTTTCCCTTTCAATATTTACATATGTGTATATATCATTTGAAAATGATAATTAGCCATCTCATAGACATGAGGTCTATTCGATATTAGTGTCTTCACACCATTAATTTGAATATTTGATTTATGTTTATGTAATTTCATTCATGCTAAAACTAGCTTTATAAATGTTTAATATCTGCATCTATCTCTCTCCCTCTGTACTTGCTCTCATACCATACACAGCAGTTAGGCCTATTTACTTATTTTTTTAATTTTCATTACTTTCGATTGATTACCAATTTGTTATTCCTTAACAGTTTTCTATTATTTTTTTTAAATTTCCATTTCTTTCATGTACCTTTCTTAATTGGCAATCATCCTGAAATCCAACGTGGCAGTTGTCGAACTTCTTTGTAAATGGTGTTACTTCACTGCCATAGGCAGGTCTCACTATGATTATGAGATGTTTGATGATTGCATGATATCCCTAATTATACATATACACAATCTTGATTCACAGTGCTGGTAGTTTACATATGTAAATATGAAAAAAAAAAATTGGCTGCCATCTTGATATCCTATATGGCAGCCATCTTGAAATTCATTATGGTGGCATTCTGACATAATTTCTGATATCTGCATGATACTCCCGAATATCGAAAACACGAGTAGAGATCTTTGACAGTGCTAGGTGTTGTAGATATGACGATATTTACAACATTATCAATAATTAACTTGGCGGCCATCTTGAAATAGTATGGCAGCAATCTTTAAATTCAATGGTGGCATTCTGACATAATTTCTGATGGCTGCATGATAGTCCTTGATATCGAAAACATGGGTAACGGAGTTTGATTGACAGTGCGAAGTGCTGTAGATAAGATATTGACAAAAATAACAATAATTTGCCGGCCATCTTGAAATCCAATATGGCGGCGCCATCTGACATAATTTCTGATGATTGCATATGCCACTCCCTGATATTGAAAACATGGGTATTGATCCTTCAGTTGGAGTGATATGTGCTGTAAATATGAATACATAGGCTAAAATTAATTATTTTGGCGGCCATATTAAATTTCAAGATGGCGGCCATTTTGAAATTTAATATGGTGGTCTTCTGACATAATTTCTGATGGCTGCATGGTAGTCTCTGATATCGAAAACATGCTCAACGGTCTTTGATTGACAGTGCTAGGTACTGTAGATATGAATATTGACAAAAATATAATTAATCTGTCGGCCATCTTGAAATCTAATATGGCGGCGCCATCTGACATAATTTCTGATGATTGCATGACACTCCCTGATATTGAAAACATGGGTAATGACATGTGCTGTAGATATGAATATATTGGCTAATATCAAATATTTTGGCGGCCGGGCATATAATTTAGATTTCAAGATGGTGGCCATTAGGAGGCGTTATTTTTGGGGTCTATTTTGTTTAATGATCTTTAGGTGTCATAGTATCACTGTGGGAAGTTTCATGCTTTCTTCCAGAAGTGCACGATTCTACCTGAAATTCAACCTTAGCCGCTCTACTATAGTAAATGTTCATCAATTGTTTATACACAAGCTCTACATATACAATTTCAAAATACAAGGGAAATGCACTCCATAACTTTCCGTAAATTTGACATTAACAAAGGATAAGCTGTAAGCCAGTAGCCAAAGAAACCACAAATCTGAGCTCTTGCACCTTGTTTATAATACAGATCATTTCGGTCGCGCCTAACTTCGGTCGCGCTTCATTTCGGTCGCGTTTTCTTTTTCAACAAATATATGGAGCGCCAATGGAGTTGCGAAAACGCTAATTTAATATAACTAGGCCTAATTATCATTGTAAGTTCGTCAGGATCGGTTTATCATACTTTTTTTTTTAAATTTATGTTTTGTTGTCTTTCTACTAAGTAACAACATAGGCTACTTAAAAGCAAATAAAATGAATACTATTATGCGCTCGCACATGGCCACATCCGATGAGATGAGTTTAAAAATTGAATAAAAATAGAAAAAATAAAGTTTCTTCACTTTTTATTTTTGTTGTCGATTGCTAATATATGTAAATATGTCATATGTGATTTTCATCCATGTAGCTTTCATATTTTTGGCACAACAAAAATAAATATAACCAGTGACAGTGTATTGAGATAGCTTTTCTGCCTCCAGTTAGGGCGCGGTCAGCGTTTCAGCCAGGTCCAATGTAAACATTGCAAGGGGGTCTATAATATATAATGTGTATGTAATGGCCGGCCTATAATGGATATCACTGTAACGCCGTAATGTACTGTCTGCACAACATTTAATTTTAAACTGTTTTGAAAACTAAAAACAAAAACAAAAAAACAAAAACAGGATTGGAACTGATTTATTGATTGAATCCCAACACGATGGCGTGTATTTCAATACTTGGAGTATGTATTATACTTTCTTATCTGAGATTAATCAGTGGAACTTTCGGATTCGATTGGAACTGATTATTCACATTTGATAAATTAAAAAACTGCTAGTCTATTATCTTAGCTACAGTACGTTATGTAGTACATTGAAGAGAAATAACAGATTTTAAATTTGAGTAGGAACGTTTTATGTACTGTTCATTTACTAATTCATTCTTTGCCTAAAGACACAGACAGCAAAATCACCTTAAATAAGACAATTAAATAAAAAATAGCTTTTTGTTAATACCAACAAGCCATTGTGATTCAATATTTCGAACTTGACTTGTTCAATTGCAGAATTCATACTATCTTAAATTTTAGTAAGATTCTTCATTTACCTTGTCATCGGAGAAAAAATGCATGGTTATGGAGAGATGCTACTTCAATACACAAAGGATGTTGGTTTATATGCACGCCTGACGCAAACGATTCTTGAATATGGTTCTATATTATAAATTCTAGTGATGCTTTAAAATAATAGGCTTATAATTATAGACAAAAATGCTGATATAAACAGGACTGTAAGCGTGACTTAAGCTAAATGAAATGCGAAGGGGTATGGAAGTCCCACCCCATGAAGTACAGGTGATGTTTTTTAATTAAAGAAATTATGGTTTGTATATCTTAAACTTAGTGTATTGTGTAAGTCTACAGGAGTATATTAAAGCCATTGTTATTTTACAAGGAGCTGCGACCAATTAAAGACCAGATAAGAACCAAGACCAATTGAAGACCAAATGGAACTGGGACATGCAGCTGAAGACAAGTTGGAACTGGAATCAGCTAAAGACCAGTTGACAGTGAAAAACACAACACCCAACAAAGTTTAGTAGCCCTTACATTTCGATTCCTATTCAGCCCTGAAAAAACCAGATATAGCCCTGCATGGGCCCGTAAATTATTTTGGACAAAACCCACATTGGTCCCAAACAAACCCATAATACAAAAAGGGGCCCAAATATATCCTTTAAAGGGCTCATACATTGATTTGGGCCAACTTTATGGGACCAATATGGATTTAGGGTGCACAGGCAGCTCTTTCCCATATAGGCCAATTTATAGGGTCCCCTTACATTTCAACCCCGATTCAACCCAAGCACATTTTGGCCCATGCATTTCCTATATGGGGCCCATGTTTGCTTGCTACCTGAGAATGGTTTCTTGTAGGCTTAAGCATTTACTTACTTTGTCTGTGTTCAATTTGAAGATGGTGTCGAACAAATGATGATGATCCAAAATGGGTGTGATACATGGGAAATTCCAATTTCCTTGCGTTTAATGCTTTTATATTGATATGCAAATTCACTGGTCGAAGATTGAATAGTGAATGGGTAGTGAATAGGTACAGTAGAGCGACTGCTCAGGGAACACTAGATATCATATTCATTCCTTGTGCTTAAGCATTTACAGTACTTACTTTGTCTGTGTTAAATTTTACGGAAGCCCGTTAGTGCCACCAGTGAATTAAAATTTAAAAACCGTTAAGTGGCGGCCGCCACATATTTATCTGGCGGTCGCCACTTATTATCTGGCGGTCGGCCACTTATTATCTGGCGGCCGCCACTTATTATCTGGCGGCCGCCACATAGTTATCTGACGGCAGCTACATAATTATCTGGCGGCCGCCACATAATTATCTGGCGGCCGCCACTTAATTATCTGGCGGCCGCAACTTAATTATTTGGCGGCCGCCACTTATTATCTGGCGGCCGCCACATAATTATCTGACGGCCGCCACTTATTATCTGGCGGCTGCCACTTAATTATCTGGCGACCGCCACTTATTATCTGACGGCCGCCACTTAAACTCGGTATAGCGTTAAACTCGATACAGAACTGGCCATTAAAGCTCAGGATTGTCTTAGCATTAAATATCATTTAAAATCATCTAGCTGGTCATTAGCTACAGCTTTTAAGCTTATAATAGCAGTCATATAGCACCCATTTTACAGAATATGCAAATATCTTTTCTGTAGCACATCAACTATATTGTATGTGGTGTAGTTGCTGTTTAATCATAGTGATAATATCAACTGCTATTGCTGGGTTTAGCATTAAAAGGCATTAAATACGGTAGTGTTTAAAAGCATGGTAGCTGGTCATCTAGCTTATAATATCAATTAAATAGCACCAATTTCACAAAATATAGCAATTAAAAGCATGTTACTAGCTGCAACAATGATTTAACTGCATTTTTGACTATACAACGCTTGCGTTGATAGGCTTTAGGGTTAAGCACGCCAGCAGTTTACCATTTACCATTGAAGGCTTTTGCGTCTCTAGGGTTAGGCACGTCAGCAGATTACCGTTTTGAATAGGCGTTTGCGACGATAGGCGTTAGGGTTAAGCACGTCACCTGTTTACCATCGAGTAGGTGATACTATGACACCTAAGGATCATTAAAAAAGATAGACCCCAAAAAATAAGCCGCTTAGTGGCCGCCATCTTGAAATTCAAAATGGCCGCCAAAATATTGGATTTTTATCAATAATCTTCATATCTACAGCACCTAGCACTGTCATTCAAAGGTCTTTACCTATGTTTTCAATATCAGGGAGTATTATGCAATCATCAGAAATTATGTCAGATGGCCGGCATATTTGATTTCAAGATGGCTGCCAAAATATTTTTATTTTTGTCATTATCTTCATATCTACAGTAACGTAACACAGTCAGTCACACCTTTAACCATGT
>NW_022758691.1:85101-114024 GCF_011630105.1 Anneissia japonica
GCCATTAAAACAATTGTGGAATAGAAAATAAATTGTAGAGATGTAAAGGATGAGTTTAAATAATATAATATAACGCATGATATCATATCTATTAAATATAGTTTGGAAATCAATGAATATAATAAAATGTACATAAGTAGAGATAATATATAGAATATATTGTTAGATACTGTATTCATAGTGAATTATTGCGTATGAAGGCATAATCAAATGTAGAGCCTAAGTCGTTATTTAGTCCCTTTATGTGAGATCTTAACCGGATTACAGTATCCATTTCATTTCTACGTTACGTCGTTCTTGTGTGGATTTAAAATTGCAACCTCTTATTATAGCCTTAAAGTCACTGATGGTGTGATTAGGTGAATTAAAATATGCACTTACTGAGCAGTTGAGTTTGTGTCTTATAGATAATTTGTGGTTGTTCATTCTAGACCTGAAAGTGAGACCAGTTTCGCCAACATAGTTTCCCTTGTTGCTGAGGATGGGCCAGTTGTACAATTCAGTACTGGTGGCCGGATTGTTATTGTGTCCCTGGTGGAGTGAATGAGCTGTCAGTATTGATGATGTCGCATAATTGGCATCTAGAGTTGTTACATTGTGTGTTGCCATGTATCGGTTTAGTGAAGGGGAGTTTAGATGAGGTTAAAGTGGACTTTAAATTAGTTCCGGGTTGCCTACGTGCTGTAAATATAATTCTTTTATCGATGGGTCTTCTTAGAGGGAGAGGAAGTCTCTTAATTTCTTAGACAGTTGCAGGATGTTGGTGCTATAATAGTCGAACCATAGGTAGCCGATCATTATTATATTTACATCTATATACGAGATCACTAGCTTTTTTAATCTGGGTTTTTATTACTTGACATGAACTTGCCAGTGAGAAGAGATATGTGTCGGATGGACATGAGCAGATTCGTTTGAGTCGCAGGCATTGACTGTAGATGATATATAATGTATTCGGTGCATAATATAGCATAAATAAAATTGGTAGAAGTGCAAGAAAAATGTTCATTGATTTAGTAAGTACCAGACCGTCTTGTGATAGAGGGGAGTAAACGTGTTTCCATAGTGCAGCGAGTCTATTGCAAGCAGTAGATCCAGTGGAATTATCTGTTTTGATAGCTGAATGAACTTAGGTTTGTATCCTGTCTGTGCCTACCTACGTTTTTGTGTCTTATTACTTTAAATGTTTTATTTTAATTATTAACCGTCTATGGAACAAATATATTTAATAATTTAATACATGCTTTAAGATCGAGAAAACGAATATAATTTAAATACGGTGCAACAAATATCAAGAAAATGATAAATTTTAAGATAAAATGTCTAAATTTATTTGGTCAGTCTCTGATAGCTGCATTAACAGTAATACATTCCTTAAACAACCTTTAAACATTAATTACATACTTATCACTTAGCATACAGAGCAAACACCAAACATATAAAACATGAACTTATTTACAAGTTTTTAAAAAATGAATTTTGTACATGTCACATTTATTCCTGTAAAATTTTATATTTTTTCTATTAAAAAAATTGTAAAAAATATGTTGTGGGCCAGCACAAGTTGCTACTGTTATAGATACATTTTCTTAGTAAATTATTTACGATAAGTCAGTGGCAAACACAAATCCATTTTGCAGTATTAACAATTCAATGTACATTTAGTTATTGTTACAGTACAGAATACTAGAGCTAGGTGAGATAGGTTTACATGTACTGTAAATGGTAGTAAAGAAATGACACAGAAGATTGGCAGGACCAGCTCCACATATCATGATGGTACAGAATTGAGCATTTAACTTATTTCATTGCAAAAGCAGCAATGCAAAAGCAGCAAAGCAAAACAAAATAAATACAAAACATTCATACTTATCCTGTGATTGTCTGAAGAATTTGGTATACATTTATAATATTTTAAAATTCATTTTATTTCCTTATATTTATAATTTCTTTTATAAAATTCTTTTTATTTCCTTCATATCTAAAAATAAGCACACTTGCCAATTACCAGAATGGAACGATGCTCTATAATATACTCTTATATTTATTAAAGAGCATAGAAATGAACATAAACACAGTCCTGTTTGAAAGTACATCACACCCCTAGTTACGCATTTGAAGTCACCTTTGTTGCCATGAAGCTTCACCCACGTGCTCTGATGGTCTACAGGAAGTGCTCCTGTGTAAATCTTAATGTATTCTTTTCAAAAAACAACATCCCCAATATAACTATTGCCCTCTATAAATAAATTGTATTGTACGAAAAAGCAGATAAACAAACTAGGCTATGTTTTACTGAATAGTTAAGAAGACAGATGAAAGCTGGCATCCTCCTATAACTAAATATTTGGGTGAATCACTCTTTTCTATACTCTTTTAAAATAATCTCTATTAAATTTACTCTAATAAAAGAATCATGGTGTTACAGGATTTGTAACTACAATTCTGAAGGCAAGCATCTTCACCAAATGGCATAAATGGATATTTGATTCACAAAAATTCTACTGAACCTTCCTTTATAAGGACTGTAAAGGAAACTGAACAATGTCTAGGTCTTAGACATCCTACCTTGAATCACAATTTATTAACCTTAGTAACTATATTTTGTGAGGGTGGTCCTTAAAACTTGAGACGATAATTTGGGACCTTCCATGTCTATATTTCAGGCCTAAATCATCGGTATTTAATTTTTTTACTTAAACTATCATATTTTTATGCTTTTACGACATACGGTTTCAAAAACCTGGAAAGTGAAAGACAGAAATAACGAAAGAATAATGAGCGTGGTTTTCAGTGTTTAAAGATACTGTATCAGAAATATATTGAAGCATGTCAAATTACTTTGTTGGACTTAACTTTTTATAATGTTTTATACCTTAGTAAATATTACATTTTATACAATTTGGACAAAAATAATTCAAATATCATTATGTTCTAAATTATCAGAAGACATAAGTAACAAACTTGGAGATCCCCTTACAGACATAGTATAAAAATATATGTTTCGTGTATTTGCTGTTTACCACTGAAGGAAGTGTTTTTTGTTTTTTTTTAATCTATGCATATTTTGTATCATTTGTTTTGTTTTTGTGTTAAGTTCGAAAAATTTAAATAGAAATAAAAAATACCCTCAAAATTTTCCTATTTGTTTGTACCTTAACTCAGATCCAAGTTCCATCTCATTAGTCTTGGTAATGTTGGTTTAATTAATACAAAAATTCAACAGCTCATTAACACCACCCCTGTGAAAACAAGACAATAGTGGGCGATGCAGGAAGCAAACCAGAAGCTTTTGGAAAACTGTTCTGTAACTGCATTAACTAAGCTAAACTGAGCTAGTTGGCAATTATAATACTAGTATACTAATAAATATTTGGAACATAGGATCTTCTGATTTCCGTTTGGATACACTACCAACGCAGCTATGAGGCCAAGTGGTATACACCCTTGTATTTTCTCATTATAATACTGTAAGTCAATGTATTTATTTCCCAGTGTTTTGATTCTGACTTAAAGGGGACCTCCAAGATGATGCTCAAAACGATGTCAGCTGACTAGATTCTTTATGAAAATACATCGGATTCATGGAAGCCGTTCGACCAGATTTCTTCAATGGCTTGACGTGACGTAAGGCCTTCCATCTCGCATTTATCATCCTCTATCAACTGATCAAGCTCCTCTTTATGCTTCCTATGGAAGAATCCGACCTGGGGAGGATAAACATGAAAAAAAAAAAGAAATAATGATAAATAAAGGAACAATTTAAATTTCACAATTTTGTATAACCTTCAGGGTTTGTAAATTGGGTTGTGAGAGCAAATACAAATTATGTTGACTGCGCCTGATTATGGTTTCAAGTTCAAGATTATTGGAAGAAAATTATATTTACAAATTGAATTACAATTGTCAAAATTACAATTTAATTAATTAACATCAAAAATTATGTACACATTCAATTTAAATTAATTAAAAATTAGGAATAAATATGAGCAAATATAAATGAATGAAAAAAGGTTCATTAACATGGAAATAGATTTGATAACATTTACAAATTGCATCGGATTAAAATTTTGTCACACTATTTTAAATCGTAATTAAATACACAAAAATCGATAAAGGTCAAGAAGAGATGAACTCAAAATGGATGAGAAAATTTGTTCTTCACAGCAAAAACAAAACAAGAAATAAAAGAAAGGGCAAAGCATTGGTAGGAATATATTTACTGTTCTTGTTCACTGGAGATGCATGCTATAATTTCCCTAGAAGGAGACATGTGTAACATGTGAATTGGGTATAGGTGTGTATGTACTGATTTGAAGAACCACAATGTTGGGTGGGGGAGGGAGAATGTGCTTATGCTTAAAACTCACCTTTCTTAAAATAAAGACAATAAGAATGAGACTGATGATGCCAACCAGTATGCTACTGACTATAATCCAGAACGGCACTTTGGCATCACCACTGACAGCCTCTTCCGTGTACACAGTTGTGCTCACCTAAAAGACAAGTGTAATTGAAAGATGAAAGAAACACTATCAGTGTTAAGCTGTATAACAAACATGACCAATACAAACAAGAATTCATAAAGTTAGTACAATTAGCTTTTAATGAAACATTGCCAATTACCAGATGTATTATTAATACCACTCCTAAATTCTTTACATAATGATGACAATACAATTATACATAGATTTAAAATATATGCAAAATGTTGACTTTAGAAACACTAAAATTTATTGAAACGAATATTTCGGCTATTCCTGAAGTCTTTGTCAAAATCCTGATGTAAACAGAACATTCTAAGAAAGTTTAGTGGTATCTGAGTTAGTATTATATATATATGTATGTATATATATATATATATATATATATAGGATATAGGCTATACTTACTATTGCTTTATTTGGCTTTTGATTAACTGGTTCAATATGCTGGTTTAGGGGATCATTCACTGATATCTCTGCAGTCGTCAAGATCTCAGCTAAACCAAGATTCAACTAAAAAAACAAAGATAAATTTGAAAAATAAAAAATATCTCTAACACAAGATAAATTATTGTATATGTTATGAAATATTATATCATTCCTCTCTCACAGACCCCTGCTGCAGTGCCATATTTAGAAGTATTGACATGATAGGGGTGAGGAGTATGAGATAGCAAAGGAGCCACTAGCTCGAGAAATGAGGTAAGTTTAAAGTAGGGGAAGCCTTAGGAGGGGAGACAAACTCTTTTGCAGATATGTCCAGATCCCAGCCCTCTCTTTAAATACATGCCACTCACCCTGCTGAAACTTTCCCTTTATTAGATATGTCCAGCTCTTCTCTTTATTTTTTCTTTTAGTGTTTTAATATTTCATATAATTTCAAAACATTATAAAGCAGTTTTGTATTTTTATTGGGATATGAGGAGAGCCTCTTGATGGTAAGTCTTCTTGAATTTGGGCAATCCTACCACATAAACCCTTTTGTTTTTACATTTGGCGAAATGAGGCAAGTTGTGGCAAAATGGATAAGTTGTAGCGAAAATTGAAATTCAAGTTATTGGTATTTTCAGATACCTGAGTATGTGATCTTTAAAATGAGGGGTCATTCATTCAAATTGGACATTTCAAGCCTAAGTAATTGGAAAGTGAAAGTACAGTACTCTTAGAGTCAAGATAAACATGATTTTGAGTATATTGCCTTTCAAAGTCATTTGTGCATACATTGTTTAATAGAATGAACTATGAAAAATAACGTAAATAAACAATTCCAGAACCAATACTTTGGGACATAATTAATAATTAAACTGTTGATCTATAGTGAAAAACAAATTTGGATTTTTAGGCAATTTTTTTAAATCCCATATTTTATAGCTCATTTACTTAATACTGGCCTGTGTGACAACTTAATCATTTTGCCATGACATGCCTCAAATGAATGACATGATTGATTTTTTTTCCATATTTGTCTTTTTTTTTTGTAAATTAAGGTAATGTTACTAAAAGCAGTTATGAATAAATAATGAATAAAAAGACAACAGAAAAAAATATATGAGCAGATATGAGATCATTTTAGAAAGATACTGCTATTTGAATGATTGAACTTAAAAGAAAAGATAGTTAAAAATGACACTGAATTGAATTCCTAGAATATTGCAAGAACTGCTGCAGGCCATAAACATGGATGGGGAATGAATAAACTGATGTGTAGCTGAATAAAGGGTGGATGAGTTCCTCGGAGGCAACGGCCAACCATGCTTAGTTTAAGGAGCAGAGGATGAGCATGTTTTAGGGTTAGGTTAAGTATTACTTTCTTGGTCCATTTTTTTCAGCACATACATGTCTCGATAATATGCACTCTATAAAGTTGACCATTATCATTATCATATAATATCATTATTAAGTAAAAACATAGGCGTGGGGAAACTTACTGTGATGAAGGAATGTTCCCATATACGGGCATAGATTCGCACAATGAGGTAAGCATCGATCGGCATCACGTCTACATTGCATGTAAGTGTTACACATTCTGCAGTTTGACAATTCTAAATTTAAGAAAAAACAAAAACAAAATGAAGATTAACAGATTGACTGGCAAGCCATTTTTCCAATGCATAAAGGGCACCACCACAATGAAATTCATTCCAAACAACTGTAATAAAACATGAACAAACATACAGTATTTATTTTTAGATCATTAATTAAGGGTTCTTCCTGAACTTCCAGGTTGAGAGCTTACGTTCTGCCAGTTGATTTTTCGTGCAATACAATAACGGTATGTTTAGACACCCTGAGTAAACCCTGTCGGAGATGAACTCGCGTCCCTGGCACCCAAAGTGTTAAACACATGAAGCAACCAATGATAAATGTCCCTGGCAGCCAAAGTGTTAAACACTTGAACCAATCAGTGATAAATATCCCTGGCAGCCAAAGTGCTGGACACATGAATCAACCAGTAATAGAATAAAATTATAAATAAAAATGACATAAATATATCATCATCATGATGAGAACTGAAATGAAAATACAGAAAGACAATTAAAGATTCTAAAGCTACATATACTCTAGACATGATAAAGATTTAGTTTATATTCTTCAACACAGAGCGCATTTTTATCATGTCGTCGTGTCGTTATTGTGTCTAGCTTAAATTAACTCAACTGTATACTTAAATAAACAATAACTATATGTTCTGTGAGTTAATAATGATATATAAAAATCCATCTGAAAATTGGCTTTACCAGGGAAAAAGTGCACGACAGCACAACCGTGCAACTGGCAGTTGGAGGCATCCTAAATATCCCAGAGGCATTTTGGGGAAAAAAAAAAATTTTAAATGAACTGTTGGGCATACTGTATATAGTGTACAGATAACATTTGGTGCTTGAGGCAATTTATTAAGACAATGTTCAAAAAAAAATATTTTTTTCCAGGCCTGGGTTTTACATCAATGGCATCAAGTTTGAAAGACAAGCAGAGAACTGATAGAACGTCTTTAGTACAATGCTTGAATACTTACAATTCTCTGTGATTTTATCTTGCTTGTTGTTGTAAATATGCTGTCTCCATTGGTGTTCAGTTCTTGGAAAGCAGTTGTTACATTCTGATACTGTTCTCTGATTTGATGATGTTGAGCTTTAAAGACTGAATCATAATCACATTCTCCGATACCTTCTACCTGCAAAAACACATTATTCCAATTCGATAATAATTCCAGTAATACTTATAAATAGTAATGTCAATATAAATAGCTAGAGTTGAGTAGTTGAGTACTGTACTCATATAGCACCACTGAACAACTGGACAAAGTTATCAAGCAGATATAATCAAAATATTATAGAGAATATATATAACAGGAGTAATAATTTTATTTTTTTAAAATTTAAAACATCTTTATACAGGATAACATTTCAGAATGAACTGGTTTTCAAATGGTCCTGTATTAGACCAATTAAAAAACTAAAATGAGAAAAATATATCATCGGAAAAAAGAAGAATTACCATCAATCAAATATAAGAAAAAGAGAAAGACAATCATAACAGCAGAAAACCAAAAAAGGCCTATACAATTTGAAAAAAAATTCATCAATCATTGAAGGAATTTTTTTATATTGTGATTTAAAACTGTTTATGCAAGATTTTTAATAGAAAAAGGTAAATTGTTCCACACTTTAGCCCTAGCAGTTTTAAAGGAGTAATAACAATAGGGGTGCAGCTGAAGTGGTTACAATGATTCCAGTCTCAGGGTACTAGGTTCAATTCCTATGAATGGACAGAAATTCCTTGTTTTCCAAAAACAACTCCTCTCTATAAATATGACTTTATATAGAGTAGCACATGCATATATTTGCAGTGAAAGATATTTTTCAGCATTATTAAACGAATAGTGTAAAGTGTTCCGATTGGAAAATATAGTGCCTAAAGAGTAATTAATGTCATAAAAAATGGACTTCAAAACATGTGGACTCTTCAGGCTACTTTGTCAAGTACTAATAGTACTAACAAATAATAGTAAAAAATAAATAAAAAATAGAAATAAAAAATAAATAAATAAAAATTTATTTATTTTTTATTTTTTTATTTATTTACATTTATTTATAAATAAATAATAGTACTAACAAATATTAGTAAAAAATAATTAAAAATAAACAAATAGAAATAAAAAATAAACATTCATTCATTCATTCATTCATTTATTTAATAAATAGTACATCAAGTCAAACCGTGGCCCCCCAAACTTTGATTAAATGTATTAGAAGTATAACAACAACAATAACCAATACAGTACTGTAAAAATACTAATTTGGAGTATTTGGAATATATATATAGTGCATTGCAAATTCCCAAAAAAACTATAACAATGACAATAAATACCTCTACTCGTGAAATGTATATCAGCCAATCTCCTTCCTTTGTTCTCCAAGGAATTGTAATGTTGACTGTCGAAGGATATGGTATTTTGCTTGGACCCATGTTTCTTGCCTAAAAGAAATGCAAAAGAGCAACATCAATAAACATAAGATGGTAATAAATTAAAACAAATAAAAAACAATTATCAACAAGATATATTGCCAAAATTTAGCAAGTTTTCCTAATCAATTGACAAATCTTTAAATAAATGTTATGGCTTTTATTTATTTAGATGTTTAATCTAAATAATTACAGATATAATAACAGAAATTATATCTTGAGAAAAACGCATTTACTTTGTGTCCTGACAGTGGGGCCCATACTATCGGTGCTAGTGTATAGACATTGTGATCAGCAAAATACCATCCAAAGATAGCAATAAAAAGAAATTCTACAATACAGGTTTACTTACATGATACACATGTGTAAAACTTGGACCGATGGTTTTTTCTTCATCAGCCAAGGGAGCCATAAACAAATTGTTCTTTTGCCTTTCAAGTGAAACATTAAGGACATGATCCAACGAGTCCTCCAAGATACTGTCCACGTCAGTTGCATCAAGACCAAATTCTACCTGCTCAGGATGAGCAACTCTGAAAATAAAACCATAAAACAATTCAAGAATACCTTTACTTATAGAATTATAAGTATTTATATGTTAGGTAAAGTGCACATTTCGAATGTACGAAAATAGAAATATCTATAGACTCTACTAAGGTGTACAAGCTAATATGTTTCTAATTTTATGTACTCATTTTTGGCTGCCACACTACGGAATAAATCTTTCCAGGAAGCTGAATGTATGTTCCATATTATGATCATTTTTTTACTTATCTAGTGTTAAAGTTTAAAATAAAATTAAATTGAAATTAAAATTAGACCGAAAACCACAACAGCAAATATTTCAATAATTATACATCAACTGATGAATGAAATACATAAATATTGTGGCTCTGCTCTTATTATCTACCACTTTCAACTAATATATATTAAAGTTTGTTTTCTTACAATTATTTTATCCAGAAGAGAATAATACTAATGCAAAGGAATGTGTAAAAGAAAATGAGTTTACCTATTGAGTTTAATTATTTGGTACTTATTCTTAACTGTCTCAATTCTTTTATATTGTGTAGATAAAAGAAAAATAACATTAACATATCATCAACAATTCCATTTTCATTTGTACTTACCCCTTCACAGTGACATCAGCTTCAACTCTGACCCGCACATATCGTGTCACAGCGTTGTCTCTTCTGGTGATGTTTGTTTCAAAACTAGATGAGTTTGCTAGCATGGCAACAGAGAACCCTTGTTGGTCTCCCGTTACTGCACTAACATCCAGTTTCAACTTGAAGGCAGCCTATAGTGGAAGATTCAACATTGTTGTAGTAAATTATTATTAGGAGGGAAGCATAATTCAACCAGCTAAATCTGGTAGTAACGACTGTATGTGCACTGAACCATGGAGAGCCTTAGGTACCTGGTTCAAATCCAGCACTGCTCTCTTTGTGTTTCATGTTGAGTACTAAAATGATGATGAAGCACAGTGGCATATCTAGCAGTCTTTAAATGGGGGAGATGATGGGGGGGGGGGCGTGCAAAGGTGAGGTGTGGGGCCTCGATGATTAAGTGATGGACACTAGCTCGCAAAATAAGGTGATTTTTTACTACTTGAGCATGATATTGTTTTGCTTCGAACATTTTAAATGAGAAGGTGAACTGGGGGGAGTGGCCATTTTTGTTTGGGGTTGGGGGCGTGGGCTCCACGCGGCTTCCATATATGCCACTGGGCATTTAAAAATATTCTCAAGTGGGAAAGAACTTTTCTAGTCTTGCACGTAATGGCAAAATTTAAATCTACAAATAATGTATCAAGACATAATGAACATAATGAATTTCTAAATTTTGGTGCATAAATCTACTTACCTCCACCTTGGCTGGCAAAGGATTGCCAATATCACATATCACTGTAGTTAATGTAGAGTTTGGTTTCACCTCTGGCTCACACAGAGCTAATATTGGTGTCTGTGAGAGAAATGCTTGATTTTATTAATTACTGAATAGCACATAAAAATGCTATTTGAGATATATTCCCTCAAAGGTCGTGTTTATATTACACACTTGCTAGAAACACGGATCTGCCGTTACGTAACGTATTTCATTGCCCGCGGCCGATTTGTGTTAGGTTTACGTTCATACATGTAATCTGAACACGGATTAGACAGGAAGTGAAGTAGCTCGCGAAAAGCCTCGGAAAAGACTCTTTTCGTAAAAGGTATATATTATGCCTTCTCAGCAGTAAATTAAGATATAAAATTATTGCTTAGTAACGGCCTTATCAACAATAATTATTTTCTTATATCATTCTGGTTGTAGGCCTATTATAAAAGCCCATCCCATCTTGTTAGCGCCTGTCAACAGCAAGAAAGCTATTGAATTACCACCCACTGTTTCAAGAGAGGTCAAACTTATGCCTGGAGGCTACAAGTCACGGCAATTTTGGCGAGTTCGCCAAGTAGCCTTTTGTCCAGATGGTATTGTAATCACACGTAATCCAGACCGTTTATACTACACACATCAGAGAAGCCGTGTTCGTCAATCCGTGTTCAGAGTGTAATATAAACGGGCCCAAAGGTGTAATCAATATTAAACAAAAACATAATTATCCTGTCATGAGTTATCATACCATTTTAGTGCTACGTTTGAAATTATTGTTTGGCAGACAATTAAAAGAGCTGATATGGCATTGAAACATAAAATATATAGTGTGTCACAACATGGTATAGTTTGAGTGGTGGATATAGCATTCGAAATAGAGGGAGCCTGGGGAGTTAATTTCACAGATGGTGGGTCCAGACTAACTCAACCTACCATGGTTGTTGCTAAGATACAGAATTGTATGTCTATGGCACCTCTAGGTGGCTAAAAATTACACTCTGAAACATTTCTTTCTCCATTTGTAAAGAACTTTTAAAAATTTGGGGGGAGTGGGACTGGTTTGAATTCCTCTCTGAGTTTGCAGACTCACTTTAGCATTTTCGGATTTGATGAAGACCACATTTTGTGGGAAGGCAATGATCACTTTTGCCTGGTGGGCCTCTTCTCCCATGTTTACCACACGAATTGAAGCATATATGTGGGGCTGCAATCCTAGAGGAAGGTAGCTTGAACCTCTGAAAAAAAAATACAATCGGGTTTAATGACACACAAATATGATGTGGTACAAAAATTGCCAAATTTATAAGACATAAGCTTTTGAAACCATCTGTTTCATTTCCTACGCTCAACATTTAAATAAAAGCATCAAAAGAATGAAAAAAAATATATTAAACAATTGTCACCGGCTTTGGCAAAAAACAGCCGTTTATAGGAAGAATTCAAAATTGAGTTGTTGGTGTTTTTAGATTCTGCATGTATTCTTCTTTCAAACAGTGTTTATTTGATAGAAATTGGTTGAGTAAATAGCGAAGTTATAAATATTTAATTTATTGGATATCAGCCATGTAGGTTTTGAGAAAACAGCTTCGAAAGATTCCAAAATCAATAGTCGAACTTTTAAGATTTGTATTTACATACACATTTCAGTTAGATTTAGTGACTGACATTTGCAGAAATGTTTTTTAATATATCTCCTCTTTTATAAAATGCAAAAACCTGAAAATGTTCAAAATTGTAATTCTCAAATTGAGTGCTTGTAGAAAATTACAAATTGCAACAAACGGCAGGTTTTGCCAGAGCCAGTCACAATTATCAAACATAATAGTAAACCTTTGTTTAGTTATTATACTGTATTAATCTGGAAAGAAATCCTCACTGAAACATTGAAAGCAATATAATGTAAGTAAGCTTCCCGTGAGAAACAGATAGAAACATTTATTTTTCACTGACTTATAGATGTTTTACTGGCCTTAAAATGATTTACAATAAAAAAAAAAAGGTTTTGTGTAGAGAACACTGTAAGGAATACTATAATTTGTATGTCTGTTAGTTGGCAATTGGGAACTTAATGTCACTGAATAATGACTAAATAGCAAAGCAAGCACTATTGAATTAATTGATTAGCTCCATAGAGAAAGTAACAGGAGCCCAGGGTTGTCAGCATAGCTGGAAAGTTAACCAATTTTTGTGTGTATAGTAATTGTCTATGTGCCTGTCTATGTAGGAAAATGGGCATCTGCCGATCCCATTGTGGTGGGTGTGGTCAGGAGGGGCATAAAAAAAAGTACCAAAAATTGAGCTAGAATTAACCAAATGAAACCTATCAGAATATATTCGGCATAGTTCAAGGTATCATGAATGGTCAATTCCAAACATTTCCAATGGTGGGGGGTGGCTGACAGATGCAAAAATCCGGTACCCCCAAATTAAGCTAGATCAGCTTCTGAATTAACCCGATAAAACCTACTGGAAAATGTTTGGCATAGTACCAGGCATCAGGAATGGCCACCGCCAGACATTTTTAGTGGTGGGGTGTACCCGCCAGACACCCCCTTATACCCCGCCCCAAAAATTGACCTAGATCAACTTGTGAGTTAACCCGATAAAACCTACTGGAAAATGTTCGGCATTGTACCAGGTATCATGAGTGGCCACTGCAGACATTTTTAATGGTGAGGTGTACCTGCCAGACACCCCCTTATACTGTACCTTTCCCCTCCCAAAAAAAAAAAAATTAACATAGAATAGCTTGTGAGTTAACTTGATCAAACATATTGCTAAAAAAATGGCATAGAACCAGGTATCATGAATGGCCACTACCAGTTTGGTGGTGTGGTGTATCGGCCAGACACCCCCTTATTCCTTACCCCCCACCCCAAAAAAATTGATCTACATTATCTAGTGAGTTAACCTGATAAAAGTTACTGTAAAATGTAAAATGGCATTGTCCCAGGTATCATGAATGGCCTCTGCCAGACATTTTTGGTTGTAGGTTATACCAGGGGTGGCGCCAGGGGGCGGGCCCCTGCCAGGGCCCCCTGTCATGAAGAGCTGCCCCCTCTCCCCCCCGTCGGGGAGAAAAAAGCCGTCGGGGAGAAAAAAAAATTTATATGTATTTTCTACATATTAATAGACTCTAAAATCGATTAAATAAGCCTTTGAAACCCCTAAATTGTCAAGATTTTCGGGGGCTTCGCCCCAGGACCACTTTCAGAACCTTTTAATCGAAGCTCGACCATGCCCACTTTGCTTTCGTCTGGGAAATCTGATCCCTCATCGGGGCATCACCCCCCCACCCACCGGTCGGGGACCTTGCACAATAAAGGGTGTAACTTTGAATTTTGAGTAAGTCAATTGCTTTATAGTTGAAATTGTCACTGTCCCTATATTTTTGAGAACGGAACATTGGTATTTCTTGTTTCGGAGGCTTCATTTTCTGTTAACAATTGTTAACAAATTTTGCAGTTTGGGGTCATTCCATGTCAAATCACCCAAAAAATCTGAAAATTTTAACCACATATTTTTTGATTTTGATGAAACTTGGTGTACTTGTTTAGTGTGATCTTCGGGGGCTTCGCCCCAGGACCACTTTCAGAACCTTTTAATCGAAGCTCGACCATGCCCACTTTGCTTTCGTCTGGGAAATCTGATCCCTCATCGGGGCATCACCCCCCCACCCACCGGTCGGGGACCTTGCACAATAAAGGGTGTAACTTTGAATTTTGAGTAAGTCAATTGCTTTATAGTTGAAATTGTCACTGTCCCTATATTTTTGAGAACGGAACATTGGTATTTCTTGTTTCGGAGGCTTCATTTTCTGTTAACAATTGTTAACAAATTTTGCAGTTTGACCTATTTGTAATAATTGCTTTATATTCCTTAATTCCATTTTGGATGTAACGATTGATAACCGAACTTAAAATTGATGACAAAACTTAAATGATCCCAGGACCTCAAAGGAATTCTGTTTTGAAGTCTCCGAAACAAACTTTTCAACCACCCTGTGCAAATATGAATAAAGTAAATTACCAATTCCATTTATCAAAATGTAGCAAGTACTGTAGACCTACAAGTCACATGGCTATATAATAGTAGAAATATGCCGTGTGATTTGGAAAATGGAGACAATATGTACTTTTTGCTAAGACTTGAAGCCTCCGAAATACCTTGAAGCCTCCGAAACAACCTTAAATACCATTTTTTGACATCTAGACTATGTGTATCATCCTGAATCTGCATTAGAATTATAAGCTGAGTTGTGGAGAATGTTATAAAACTATATCTAGCTATAACTATTAAGTTAATCTTTTTAAAGAATTACTTGTAAGTATAAAAACTTGTTTTGGAGGCTTCAAACACTTGTTAACACCAAAGTTTCTGTTGTTTTTAGTTTTAGAGTTAGGAAAATTTGTATAATTTCATGCTATATATGTTTGGCTTTGATCTACTAAAATTACAGGAATGAATTTTAATTTCTGGGTGGTTTGTTTTACTGGTGTACAAGTAATTAGTAATACAGATTGCCATTATTCAGAAACCCAAATTAGTACTTATTATTTTCTAACTCTTGACTGCAAGAATAATTTATCAAATGATAAAATAATATTGCACACATACTTTGTTTAGACTTGAAAACAATTCAGGATATAAACCATCTACATTTAAGTGAAATTTCTCAATATATTGACAAATTATACTGAACTTTTAAATGATTTTCTGAATTTTATGTTAATAATAACATGTATTTATTTAATAAACACCTATTCACCAACCCTTATAATGTAATTTGACAGACCATGCAAATCAGAATGTCTTGCAACAAAATCACAAATCCTTGATAAACAAGCAGTTTACAGCACTTCTCTCAATTCGTTAGAATAGTTCATTCTCTCATTGAAAATCTACACCTTACTACTAATCTTCATTATTATTTATATACTTTTTTTGGTAAAATTCAAAGCCGTTATTCTTCTTTGTACCTTCTTCCTTTCTTTTTCATGTACATTAAATGCAGGGCCTTTAATTAATGATATAGTACTAACATTACATTTTATAATAACTCGCGAAAGGCCACCTTTCACGAGGCTGTGAGACCTGGCTGTGAGAACAAGTTCTCGTCCAATATTTTGTAGATTCGCGTTAGTGTAAAATTTTTCTTTACAATATTTTAATGGACATTATAACTAAAAAAAAATGTCTTCATTAATGTTAAGACACCTAGAATGGTTCTACGATATATTCAAGAACTGTGCACGGGTATGGATGGTAAATCATCACAAACTTTGGTCTTTAATGAAATTATCTGATAATACTAATAATTGTATATAACAAACATTTATATAGCACCAATTTAAAATTTATCTAAAGTACTACAAAGTGAGGTAATAAGGCAAGTTTAACATTCCTGTAATAAATGAGTTTTTCACTCTTGGAAAGCAAATTAGGCAAACTTTATATTTACAACATTGAATTTGAATTTTATATCATTCCACTTGTAAATAAACTTAAACGTGAATATACTGTAGTATTAAGATTAACAATTCAAGCTTATAATCAATTTCTTATAGTCCGAGTGAGTTTTAGTCTAGGCAGCCCTTCCTAAAAAGGTACACTTTCTTCATCAAAAGACTTCTACAAATGGAATGACCTGTTTGAAGCACGAACTCCTGTCAGACTAAACCCAGTACCGTTACAAAATTTAATTTTATAAGGGAAATCTACTGTAGGCCTACTCGTATTGCATATTCGACATTTATAAATTTTCAATCCTGTATAGAATCTCATTGTTAGATGTTTAACTGTTCTAATATTGACTACTAAAAATAATAAAAGATTATATAGTACTGAATGATACATTTTGCAAGTTCGGGGATGTAGTTATGGGGGAGGGGGAAGTGGGTGGAGACACCCAGCCTTCAAGTTTTCCATCCAGTCTAAACCTAGTTTCATTGCTCTCCACCCACCCTTATTAACCCACACTTCCATCCTTAAAATCCACTCTTATTATTTAGAGTAGGGATGGGCATAAAAATCAGTTGGAGGGCCAAAGTGAATTTTTGATTTAAAGACAGAGGGCCAAAACCTAACTTTGATGTTTGTGTGCTTCCAAAAACCTTCATGCACAGATTTTATGCCATTTGATTCTCAGTTTTAACACACATGACTCGAATCAACCAATGTAAGCTATTCAGTGGTACCGCCCGCCTATTTACACAATAAAGTGAAAAACAAAACTATTTAAAATATCTACCCTAATGATAATAAAGGTAGATGGTAGAACGCAGAGTAATAAAACATTGCATCAAATGTCTAAAAAAACTTTGTGTTTATAATAACGCTACAGGTTCTGACACAAATTTTTAATTTCTTCATCTAGAGTCCTGGTTCTTAAAAAGCGGCTGTCGGGCCAAATTTGGCCCGTCAAGCCAATGGAATTTTCCGTGTGAAAAAATGAAATTAAAAACAAATAATAATATAAAAGAGTCATTTGATAAATCATTTTCTCATTATAAGTAAATATATAAACATAAAACACCAGGCCTTGTCCACTAGCACCATTTAAGGGACGATCACGCATTACATAGAAGATGAACATTTGCACGTTAGGTTTGGATGCAACCAACCAACTGAGATCTTTAAAAAAAATAACCTGACTACGCCAACTATTAGTATTGTAAGTTCTAGATATACCTGAAAAAGTCAGGGAAGATTTAATGATTGATTAGACTCAAAATCTAAGAGGTTTTTTAAAGAAAATTGCACTATGGTACCCTTTTTTATGCCCTCCTGACCACACCCACCATAATGGGACCAGCAGATGCCCATTTTGAACATGTCCTACATAGACCGGCACATAGACCATTACTATACATACAAACATTGGTTAACTTTCCAGCTATGTTAAAACCACTGGGCTCCTGCTCTATTAATACTAAATTACAAACACCTTGGAATAGCAAAACAATTCCCAGAAGGATAGACACATAAATATTCTACATTAATTTATTTGTATACAATTATTTATTGAAAATAGGAGCCTACCCTGGAATTTGAATGTCACCTTGAAGTCTTAGGTCAGTCTTGCACACCTGGTCATTACCACAGTTGTGAGCAAACCGCACCTGTGGATTATAAAATAAAGTTCATGTACAGTACAACTTAAAAATAGTCGAAGTAGTGCAGCAGTAGTAGTAGTAGTAGTAGAAGTGATAAAACTTTTTTCTCAACAGAGATAAAAAAAATAATACATGCCACTTTTTAATTAGTCGAGAAAAGACAAGGCTTTTCAACCCAGACCTTCATACAAAAAGCGAAAACTAGACATAAAGTTTGTTTAAACAAACAGCAGTACTATTTGTTTCTATGAATGATTTGCAAAAAAAAACTGAGAAATTATTGCATACTGGTCTTTATAATTATTTTATTGAAAATCATTTACTTAATAACCATCAATATGGTTTTCACAAACATCATACCACCACACATGCCATTTTAGAACTCACGAATTCTGTTAATAATGTGTTTGAAAATAATGAATTTTTATTAAGTACTTTCCTTGATTTGTCAAAAGCTTTTGATCTTGTCAACCATGATATTCTAATTTCTAAACTTTTTCGTTATGGCATTGGGGTCTCATTAGACTGGTTTACAAGTTATCTTAATAATAGAAAGCAATATGTTCAAATTGGTATGTAAGTCGACATAAGTATTTTGTGTGGTGTACCACAGGGGTCCGTCTTAGGACCCTTATTATTTCTTATTTACGTTAATGACTTACCATTGGCTAGTGATATTTTACACACTGTTTCCTTTGCCGATGATACTACCGTATTTTATTCTAATAATAACTTTGATTTATTGTTTAACACATTTAATTCTGAATTAAGCAAGATTAGCAATTGGTTACAAATAAATTTTTAATTAACACAACTAATTTCACAGCCGTGTTGTTAGTCATAAACTTAAGCACAAAATATGTGATGTTTTTCTAAATGGCAAACGGCTTGATAGAAAAAGTGAAGTATCATTTCTTGGTGTTTTACAGTAGTTCATGAAAACTTAAATTGGTCTAGCCATCAACAGAGTGTAGCAAATAAAATCTCAAAATACATTGGTATAATAAGCAAACTGAAACATTTCTTTCCTCTAAGTATTTTAGTTTCTTTATACAATTTGTTTATTTTGCCCCATTTATTATAATGCAACATCATTTGGGCAGCAGACTATTCCTCGAATTTACAAAGAATTCTTATATTACAAAAATGGGTTGTTCGGTTAATTACATCTTCACCATTTAAAACTGCATCTGAACCTCTATTTAAAAAACTTAACATCTTAAAAATTAGTGACCTTCATAAACTCCAGATTACTTATTTTATGTTTCAATACGTGAATAATTTAGTTACCTGTATCAATCGCATTGCTTTTCTCTAACCGTGTAATATCTCATTCTTACAGTATTAGTAATCCAAATATATTACAAGTCCCTTTTGTTAAACTTACTTAGAGTCAATTTTTTTATTAAATTTTCAGGTCCCACCATATGGAATAACCTAGATAAAGATATTATTATAAATTGTAAATCCCTGAAAGCATTCAAAAGTCATATGAAAACAATAAATTTATCTAAGTACAGGTCTTCTGATTGATTTGTGCTAACACAAATTATTTTTCTCCATTATTTATTTATTTATTTATTATATATTTTTACTTTTTATATTTTTTTAAAATTTATATTTTTACTTTTTATATTTTTTTAAAAATTTATATATATATTTTTTTTTTTTACTTTAGGGGTCAATATGAGACAAGTTCTACTTCTAGTTTTAATCCCTGTGATGGTCTAAAGTCTGATATAATCAAATTTTGTTATTTTAAGAATATAATAATTTTTCATATGTATGTTTTCTTATGACCTTTACGAAATAAATGTTACTGGGAGAGAGATAAAAAAAAAAAAAAAAGAATCAAATAAGAACACACAAACAAACAATACTGTACATTAGTTCATACTAATAGTAATAACAACACAATTTGTAATATGCATACAATAGCACCTAATAAATATTACTGTACTTCAAAATTAAAAATCTAGCACAACAGCAACCATAACAGTAGGGATCACACTGGCAGATATTCAAGTTAGTTGGAGCTTTGCCAGGAAGGGTTCAAGAAGGATCTTGACCCTGAAGACAACCAATGAAGGGAGAAATACACAAAGGCTAATGACACACTATAATTATACCTATCATTACCTAATTTCACCTCATCATTATCCAATATTCTTCCTAAGTGCTTCCTAACAGGTCATTCTTCGGAGCTGATATTTTCCTAGCTTGTACAATGTTAGTAAAACACGAAGTTCAAACTGAAACTGTATGACTTGTCCATAGGGAATTCCCAGTAGTTTAACAATCTTATTGCTTTTTATTATCTGAAAGTCATATCGTCAAAGTGACAGCCAATTAAGCTGCCAGTGGTATTAATTTCATCTTCGGTCTCTTAAGTGGCCAGTCAGGTTCAAAAGGTTAATATTCAGGTAAAACACAAAAAATAAATTTAGGATCAGTTATATAATGGATTATTTTTAAAAGCGATATGAGACAATCCACTACTCATTTTTTTCATTGTGTACAGAGTTCATTTGTTTAAAAAGTAAAAGTGTATATGACAAATGGCTTAACATCCTATCTGAAGGACGAGGGAATTACACTAAAATACATAAGGACGCATAATCAAGGACCAACATATGTAGGTTTAAAATCCCTCAACTTTCTCGCTACTGTCTAATAAATGAATGAATAAATGAAGCGAAGGTAAGATTCAAAGGTACTTACCTGTTGGTATTCATCCCTTGAACCAAGCATGTCAAGAATAGGACATGGTCCTCCCAAACAGTTGATCATCGGTGGCTCTGGAACGATCAGGTCATAGGTGAAATGGAATGGAATGGGACTGAGAAAATCTGTCACTTCATTCTGTGGGAAGACAATAAGTTTTTTCTTCAATTTCAACCTTTATTTACAACTGTAAAAAAAATTAGCGGTGCGGAGGTTGTGATTTAGGTACTGAACCATAAAATCAGGGTTCAAATCATACATTGCTCATTTGCTTATCCTTGAACAAGATTTTTAAAATTTTACCCAAGAGTATAAATGGGTACCTGGGTAGGGGGTATCTGTGCATACATGGCCACATAGAGAAAGTGATGCTCACCCAACTACGGCACATGTAATATAACTGTTTTTCTGGTTCATTAAACTGAACCTGGTGTCATTAAATTTTTTTATTTCATATTTCAACTTTCTTGTGGAGGGGTGCACTAAGGATACCGGCGCATTATTATTATTATTATTATTATTATTATTATTATTAACCAGGTTAAATGGTGGAGCGGAGAAGAAATAAGTTGCCATTGTTTATGATTACTACTGTATCTGGTGACTGTGATATGAAATAAATGCCAACATTTTTATAAATAATAATAATAACTAAACCATTAAAATTCTAACGTTTATTCTACAACCAAAAGGTGGCTCTTCAATGATATGCATAGGCAATGTGCACCACTGACATGATTAGACAGATCAGGACATAAGTAAGAGGATGACTATGAGCCCCTTTTAAAATGACCACATTAACACATGTGCAACTTCTATTGTAATATCGTAAATCCTAAATTCTCTAATCAAACCACAATCAATGCCTACTTTAACTTGAAACTGGTACTTATAGCAGTGCTGCTGCCCTACTTCTAACCGTTCTGTACTTGAGACAGATGTCCTTGTTGTACTAAGAAAAACTACACGTGCTGGTCGGTTTTGAAGTACTTTGTTCTTTTCTACAGTCAAAGTATAGTTCAGACCTGCAAAAGAAATGACATTAAAGTCAGCTAATGTAATTGTTAATAAGTGTTTGATTATTATGTATTATCATCATTGTATTGCCATTGTTGCCGTCATCCTCGTCATTGTCGTCTGTGCCTAACTCCACTCCCCCTGGAACTGTTACTGAATAAACTTACTCAGAGATGGTGGAACTGCTATACCGGTGTAACGTAGACATGCTTGTAAATTCAAACAAACCGCAGTCTTGCCTGCAACCAGGCAGTTGGAGTTGTTTTTGTTGATGGGGTTCGGAGTGATCGTCATAGTGGATTCCATATGTACAATAGGCCGTGTTCTGCAAGGGGGTAAATTTAAGAATATTTGTTTACATTTCTTTCCTAAATAAAGAAAAATTGTAAAATAAAGATAGATTTAAAGTTACTGTAATAGAAAAATGTCATAGGCTACAGTCACACTAGAGTCTCAAGCCTGGCTTGATTCACCGCGGGTGAGATTTTCGTAATGTGAACGTACCAGGATCAACTTGCGCCTGGCGTCACCTCGATCTCAATCTACCTATCTCGATCCTGGTTCAGTACGCAGATTGACCCTGGATTAACCCTGGCGTGACCGGGATTGACATTTCCTCGTCGGCTGTTGACCAATCACAGTCGATGAAGCCGTTGCGTTTAGAAGTTCTTGAATAAAAAACCCGCGGAAATCATCAGTTGTCATTTATAAATGCACTTATCAACCCGGAAACTAGCATCGCCATTACATCCCAGCCTAGGCCTAGATCATCTAGATTCGTGCGCGGGGCCGGTATTTCGATTGTAGCGGCACTCTAACTTCCTGTTTCGACTTTCCTAATTTGGAGGTCAATCCAACTAAATTCAGGTAAAGTGTGACCGACCCAGAATTTTGAGCCTAGTGGCTTGAAATCTCACCTGCGGTGAGTCAAGCCAGGCTTGAGACTCTAGTGTGACCGTAGCCATAGGAAGGTGAAAACTTCTCTCATCATTTAAATACTTTAAATGATTACTTTGGGGAATTCTACTAGATTTTCCCAGAGACAGTATTTCTTTGAATTATACTTAATAATCCCACCAACTTTGTATATGATAGCCTAATAAATTTACACCAAAATGCATCTTTTCTCTTACCTCAAAACAAACACTCTATTTTGTAGAAAGGCGCCTATAGCTATGTCGGGATAAATATTACCATCAACATCAACCTTGCCTGAGATGGAGCTTCCAAATGATTTCACAAAAGGGTCAACTTGCCTCCCTGAAATTCTCTGCAATGTATGGAGGGTCAAATAGGTCAAAATTCTATAGATAAACACTCTATTTCATATTTAATCATTATGTCCTCTACTTATTTACTCTACAAAATCTATTCTACAAACTAAAATTGACACATATCTGATTTATTCCACAATAAATTATTCTGCACATTTCTATAATATTGTATAATAATAATAATTATAATCTTGCTTTTTTTCAAGTTGTAAATAATAATAATACTTGTAAAATAATGCTGTATCAATTGTAACATTAAAATAATTCATATTTTAATAAGGCTTTGCAAATTATTCTTGTATTTTTATATCATATATATATAATTTCAATTACCTTTTGTTTCTTTTTAATTATTTGTAAACATTAGGATAATTCTATTTTTGTAAAACTTTTAGATATTAGGTGGCTGTAGACATTGTGAAGCGCCTTAATCATATTATTATTATTATTATTATTATTATTATTATTATTAAACAGCCAAATGATAAGCTGTGCTCCAAATTTCGAAGTCTGAACATTAAAAAACAATAATAAATTTGATTGAAAACCAGTGTACCTGTGAGTATTGAGTTCTAATTCCAGAATATGATGTCTGATAAATGTACACCGCACCCCTATTCTCATCCTCGTATGGTGCTCCAATCGCAACATCTATGCAAAAATACAGAAAGAAATAATTCACTTTAAAATTATTTTAATCAAAAAAATGACAGAATTTGGAAAGCTGTGAAGGGTGTGGGAATTCCTCCCATTTCATCCCCTCTTTCACATGATCTTCTCCACTCCCACTAGCTGGATTGTTCCCTCTCCTTTTGGATCATCGTCTTCCCAACGATCTTCCCTTTCCTATAGATCCGTTCCCATACTAAACTTTCCCTTCCCACTGGATCATATCCTTTCATGGGATTTTTCCATCCCATTTGATCTTTCTATCCCATTTGACCTTCTATTCCCATTTTACCTTCTTATCCCAGTTGACCTTCTCATCCCATTTGACCTTCCTATCCCATTGGACCTTATCATCCCATTTGACTTCCTATCCCAGTTGCCCTTCCCATCCCATTTGATCTTCCCATTCCACTAGATCATTCTCCCCAAGCTGCTCTGCTTGACTGTACTGTACATTGATAGATATTTTTCCCTTTGTAGTAAAGGTACTTTTCCTGTCCCATTGAATATTTATCTATCCCAATGGATTTTTCCCTCTTCACTGGACATTTTCCTCTCACTGGATTTTTCCATGCCACTAAAGCTTTCCCTCCTCCATACGATATCTTCTCTTCCTACTCCTTCCCGTTCTCCTTTAAAACTTTCTCTCTCCAACTGATTTTTTTTAAACTTAATTTTCTCCTCAAAATATATTCTCATGTTTATCATTCGCATCAACGTAATGTCAGTAACAGTATTTGGCCCGGATTCCCTTTTTAATGCCATTTCAGAATTTCCGTTCCCTTAATATCATGCATCTCAATCTAATTATTAGATACAGTATAAAATCTAATCACTCAGCTAGTTGTAAAATGTATATTCAAAAGTTATTTATACATTCAGTGTCCTTACTGTAGTTAAAAATAAAACATCAAAGGAAATATTGATCAATGCAGGAAATTTAAAATTACATACTTTTGAGATAGGGAGAGAGCACTGGACAGGCCTAGCATAGAACATAAGAAATTGAAGTGCAAATTGAAAAGTTATATTTGAGAAATAATTGGTTCTGTCTTATGATCAATTATTTGGCATTATTTCAATATTGTCATAATGTAATTTACTGTAACAACATGCAGGAAAGATTGGTTATATTGCTTTCTTGTATTGTTTTTATAAAAACAAATCTACTACTTATACAATCTTCATGATATTTTAAAAGTTGTTTGCTACAAGCTACTTGGTACAGTATTTGTCGAGCTCCTGGCTTCAAACATTTTGCATCAAGCTACTTGCATTCTAGCTACATGTTGCAAGCTTGTTGCACACTTCTTGCTTCAAGTTACAGTAGGGTAAGGTATTTACTATAAGCATGGAGTTGTTTACTGTAGTGAATTTCAATAGTAAACAATTCCCTGTTACAAGGGAATTACTACTTGCTACAAGCTAAATTTTTAATAGCTATATTTTCAATATTGTATTTTATCATCTTTTATGTAAAGCACATTGAACAAATGTAAATCTGAAAATGCTCTATAAAAATAAATATTATTTTTATTATTAGTATTATTTTTATTATTATTTGTTTACCATCATATCGATCTTGATTGATATCACCAATGTTTTCAATTACTGAACCAAATCTGGCATTCAAGGCATCTGAACCACTAAGTTTTACATCTAACTGCCGGAGGATTCCCTAGAAATATAAATCAATAAATAATGAATAATAGAATATAGTCATGGTATATCATAGTATTATTGCATGGCATCGCATAGCATGGAATAGGATGGTACTATACAGCATGGTATCATATACCATAGCATAGTATCGCACAACATAGCATGGCATTGCATAGTCCTGCATGGCATTGCATAGCACTGCATTAGTATCATACACTTTTTTTTTATAAGAACCATAAGGTTTTGCCCAGGCTCAGTGTTAATATTTGTTGCCAATTTTCGGCTCAAATGTTCTTATTTTGTTCTTAATTTAATTCCCATTTTCAAAGATTGAACATTATGATTTTACAGCAGTATCAAACCTACTACTGCTAATGTTTATGACAAGTGATGTGTTGGTTTTTCTATCAAAAATATAAATCACAAATTGACAGTTTACCTCAGCCTCAATTTGTTCTTATTTTGTTCTTATTTTTAAGTAATTTCAGCCTTGGTGTTCTTACAAAAAAAGTGTAATGAATAGCATGGTATGACATTAACTAATACAGCTTCATTCTATTTTGTGGTTAATCTCTTGATTTTGATTTGTTGAATGACATCATCATCAAAATAAACACATGGCATCAGGGAATGCACTTCAAAACTTCCTTCCTACCTTTGTTTTTGTTACATCAAATCAAATTGAAGTAATTTGTCATTGAGGAAATTCACCTTGATATGTCAATAGACAGTCATCAACTTTTTATTACCATTTAGGCCTATATATATCTTTGACTTCCACTCAAATATGGGTTAATCTGATATCACTTTGTAATGGTGCCAATTTTTCTAGCCATACGTTGGGCTAACATCATCCATTGTATTATCCTGAGTGCATTATGGGTGAAAATATTTGCCCTTACAGCGAGTGACATTCACACATCAATATTAAATCCCAAAATGTTTGTATTATAATTTTCTTCTAACTCCTCACAAGAGGACCTAGAAACATTGGCTTAGCTTTGTGAATACTATAGCTCTCAATTATAAGATAAAAGTTCAATTTTTGACTGCCCAGTGGATTTTATCCAAGAAATCAATGTATCACACTGTCTTTCTCTCTACCAAGTATAAGTTGGTACCTGGTACAGCAGGTCTAAATGCCAACATAGGATCATCATAGAATTGTTGGGTTGTATAATAATAATCCCTATATTAATTTTATATTATAGTCATTTATTTGTAGATTAATGAGGATTGCAGGCTTTTAGTTTATGATTAAGTTTTGTGTCCCTGCCTACTCTACTATATATGGTTTTTTTTTTAGTGGAATATTATCCCTTAGGGAACTGTTCCATATCTATTATATGATCAAATGACTAAGGTGATGATAATGTCAGAATAAGGGTATTGAGGCTAAATGCGCTATGTAGGGAAAAAATTATTATAAAACACATCTACTATTCATGAAAAAGTACTGAGGTCATTAATATGTAACATACATCTTTTGTATTATAATTATTATAATATTGTATGTTGATTATTTACTGTCTAAAGCATCAAGGAATCTAAATTGCAGTGAACAAATACATTGATTACAGTGAAACAGTAACAAATTTTAAATACCATGAACAGGCTGATTCGCAATGAACATTACTGTATGCAATAGTAAAAAAATAAAATAAAATAAAATAAAACATAAAGATATCCAAATTCACGATATATTATAAGAATTTGTTAGTAGTGTGTACTAATAGCCTTGATCCAACATCCACCCACCATTTTACCATATCAGACTTAGCGTATTGTCAATTCAAAATGAAAAATCTGAAACTTCATTTAGTATAGTGACTTTTCCCCTTGTCCTACACTTTACATCAATATTATTTGTTACTTATTTTAAAAAATTATTTGGTCCATTGCTTATATCTAGTGCCCTCAACTTCATAGCATAATTATTGGCATTTCTAGTACTGCTTGTTAAGTTGTATAATGGACACCAGATGACATCCAATGGGAAACAAGTGCAACGTTTCCCATGAGAATTCCAACATGTGGCAGCATGATAACAAGATAACTAACTTCCCTAGAGAAAATTTGCTGGATTTAGATTTTCAGAGACCGCAATCACAAATTTTGTCAGTATGCATAATCCTACTACAGTATATCATGATTTAATCAAACATACTGTAGGCCTCGGTCTATGGTAAGTTAAGGCCAAATAAAAAAAATATACCGTACTTGTTTAGCATCACCAACCCCACCTGAATTTTTGTGTTATTATTTAAAAATGTGTCCAGGAAATGCTAATCAAAATAAGTATAGCCTATTTTAAGTTAATTAAAACAATGATTTTACCAACCATGTGTAATATTTATTGTAAGCCTACTGAAAATGATTAATTTTAACACTTTTAGTTTTCTAAATGAAATGGAAAATATAATATTTTTGGAACAATTTCTTTGTTTGGATTTACTTTGTTCATGATGTTGAAAAGTCAAAATATAGGATCATGGCACAGCTAACTGAGCACCTAATCCAAGACACGAATTCATAGATAACTGATACTGTAGATTGATTAAAAAAGAAAAAAAAAAGGCCCCCTCCTCACCTAAAATTTTGTTGAGATGTGATGCTAAACAAGTATTTTTTTTTAATTTGACCTAATTAAACTTATTTCAGTATGAAAATACATTTGCATTAATTATGATTTTCAGAACCACAATCAAATAGTCATTGTTTATAACTGTACTATACTATGATTTGATAAAATATATAGGACAATGTTGAGTTACTTATACTTGTTTCAGAATAAAAATACATTAGAATTGATTATTTTATTTTATTAGGTTCAGTTAGAAATTTTATATGATATTTCTTTCCAATTAAAAGAAGCATAAATATCAATGTTCCTATATCCTTTGAAATTAGTTTAACGATTTTTGTAGTAGTAGTGATTAAATTCCTATTCTATTTCTGGTAATTGTTATTGTCATGATGGAATTGACAATAACTGTACTTGCATCAGGGGAATCTAGTGTAGAGGTGTAAAAAAAGTACACCTATAATTGATTCTCCTGACGCATATCCAGTTAATGTCTATTCCATCACGCAATAACTATTACCACTCACATTGCAGTTGGTTAGTTGGGCTCAAATTCAAACCCTGGCCATCAGGCGCAAGCTAGGTGGTCTGAGGTATGATGCCAGACTAGTGATCTAAAGATCGTATGTTCGAGCCCTACCCAGGAACAACTTGCAAATGTTTTTTCGCAAGTGTTTTCACATGTACTGAGTATTCAGTACATTTTCACGTCAGGTTGGGCAAATACTACACCTATAATATTCTATTTTTAATTGTATTTTTACCATATTTGAGGCACGTTGTGGCAAAATGGCTAAGTTGTAGCAAAAATTGAAATTCAAGTTATTAGTATTTTCAGATACCTGAGTACAGTATGTGATCTTTAAAATGAGGGGTCATTCATTGAAATTGGACATTTCAAGCCTAAAATTAAGTTATTGAAAAGTGAAATTACAGCACTCTTAGAGTCAAGATAAACATGATTTTGAGTAATTGCCTTCCAAAGTTATTTGTGCATACATTGTTTAATAGAATTAACTATCTAAATAACATTAAATAAACGATTTGTT
>NW_022758691.1:114554-120853 GCF_011630105.1 Anneissia japonica
GCCTAAGTTATTGGAAAGTGAAATTACAGCACTCTTAGAGTCAAGATAAACATGATTTTGAGTAATTGCCTTCCAAAGTTATTTGTGCATACATTGTTTAATAGAATTAACTATCTAAATAACATTAAATAAACGATTTGTTGATCACTTCCAGAACTAATGCTTTGGGACATGATTAGTAAGACATTAAACTGTTGATCTATAGTTAAAAAAAAAAATAGGATTTTTAGGCAATTTTTTGAGCTACCATATTTTATAGCTCCTTTACTCAATACTGGTCTGTGCGACAACTTAACCATTTTGCCATGACATGCCTCATTTATGTTTTATCCTAATTTTGCTATTTTTATTGTAATCCCTTCTATCTATGAGAATACGAGGCTTGCCATCCAAAAACCAGCATACTGTTGCAAAATGCTAATTAAACTGCGTAATTATAAGAATGTGGTAGCATTATTGTATACGTTAGTACAGAGAAGCCATTTTATTCATAACTTCAGCAACAGTAAGTCAATTCCAGAAAATGACTCATCTATTTAAAGCTTATAATGTGGAGAATAAGAACAGACCTATACTAGAAATTGCAAATTGCTAGTGAAGTGCTGCGAAGTTCAACTGCATATAAATGTTCTTCGAACAAAATTATTTATGCGAGTCAAGTGAAAATAATGAATAATAAAAATATAACAAATAATATGAGACACGACCCATTGTCTATATTAGAACACTGATGAGCTGACGTAGAAACATAGTAAAAACGAGCGTTCCGTGTATGCCAGTCTACAACAAGCATCGCCTAAATGTAATAATGAGCACGCTGAATTAGGCTAGTAAATAAGTTTAACTGGGTTCGTACATAATATTGGCCTCAAAATATTGTGGCTGAGACATGGACCGATTAAACGTAGAAATAGGAAACCTAGAAATATAGTAAAAACGCTGAATAGTAATACTCAAGCGTCGCCACATGTGGACGTTGGTACGTGTAGGTTAGTCTACAAACGACGCCCAAAGTAATAGATTTTACCCGGCAGAACGAAAGAAGGAAACTCCGCTTTTCAGTCGTCTTGGCCCTTGTTTTTTGAAAAACAATGACCTTTCAGAGGTCAAATTGCTGTCAAGAATATGAATTGGCTGCTTCGCAGCAATTAAAAAGTCATTTTTTTTTTTTAGTCTCTGATGCTGGTATTGGGATATCAAGCCTCATAAATAGGCCTAGTAGCCCTTGACAGCTGATGACACTAATTACGTCTTAAACTGCAAATACATTGTGATACATGCTATACTACAATCAAAATTATTTTTAATAAATGAAAACAAAGAAATACTTATTACTGTACAAAATGAACCACAAATATCAAAAATTTTCATTTCAATTTCATCCAATAGTGAGTGAGTCACCACTGACAGGATGGGATCAACTCAGTATAATGCCCTACAAAAATATCAGTACACGTTATCACTACAAGGATTATGTAGTGGAGTAAATATTTAGTCATGGATATTTGAGCTCCAACTGCTCAGAGGTTGGAAGGATCTAAAATACCAAGTTAATTTCCATTCCTATCCTATATCTTATATTATTCCTCATTTCACAAAAAAATACTGAATTAGAAAAAAAAAAATGTTTAAACCAAACTGATTAAACATTAACAATCATCTTAAATATTTATAAAGAACTTGAAAATAACTAGATCTAGACAAAACACTTTATTTTACAAAAATAATTGGCTACTAAACGATGTACATACCATTCCTTTGTTCATATAGATATACACTCTGCCTTCATCTAATACTTTTGAGTAGAGTGGCGCCCCAACTAACAGGTCTGTCATGCCGTCCTTGTTCAAATCTATTCCCTTCACTGCTGCCCCAAAATAGGTGTTCATCTAAATATTTAAATAAATAATAAATATAGTAAAATTCATTTAGCATATGTGGCAAAGACAAGCCAAACCAGTCACGCGTCGCAAATCCTGTTTCAGAGATAATAACCAAAACATGCTGGAATGTCAAAATTTTAAAAATCTAATTTACTACACTAAACTAAACTTTACATATCTATATATCATGCTATGCTGTTATTTTCCCTATTTTTTAATGTTAAAACAACAATTTTAATGATTTGGTGATTGTTTCTGAGTGAGAAATGCCTAAAAGCATAAACTTTGAAGGCTGATTTATCAAATATTGTTCTTTAAACAGCTGTTAAAACTATGGTAACTTCATAACGAAATGTCGATTTTAATGATTCTTTCACCATTTCATAGGTCTCATTTTACTGTTTAACACTGTATTAATAACTAAAAATAGATTTTTGCAACAAGTAACTAGTTTGGCCTGTCTTTGCCACATACTGTATTGCATTTATGTGTAAAGACATCTTCATTCCAACTATCACTTTTTTTTTAATTTGAAACACAAAGAATATTTTTCTGGAAAACAAAATAGCATTCTGCAATAGGTAAGGTTAGTACATGTAATGTAAAAATGCAAACTCATTCTATATTAACTGACTTTTCTGTGTTGAACTTTAAAAAAAAAAGGCACATTCCTTTTGCAACACTGCCAAGTTTCTGCAACATGCATAACTACTGTAGTAAGGTTTGTTTTAATTACGTACAGTAGGTCAAACATTTTTTTTTCTTTAGTGCTGCCTCATTCTAAGATTCACCAATGACAAACAATTACTAAATGCACTTTTGGCACAAGTCTCTCATTTATTGATTTTTACTAGTATTAGCTAATTTTGGAGAGCGCCACCAGCATCAGTTTATGTCAAGAAACTTTGTTATGTTGTTGAATTTGGGTACTAATCCCAGAAAAAAAATATAGTATGGAACATGATGCAAATAAGTATGGAATGCCATTGGTGCCAAAATAGATATATTTTAAACAGTTTTCACTGATTAAAGTCAGGCTCCGGAGGAAAAAAATGTTTTGATATGTTGTAGAACTGATTTTTCTAAGACAGAAAAAAGTTGGAACCCAGTCTAGTTTGAATAGTGCCACTTTCAAATACCAAAAAGCGTACTTTTAGGCTCCTCATTGGGAAAAATTACATACTGTATTTACCTTCTCTCCGAAAAATTCTGCATGGACACTGAATGTCTGTAAATCATATATGAACACCTTGCCCTTTTGATAAGCCCTGGGGGCGCCAGTCACCCCATGAACAAGATCAGACCTCACAAAGTACCCAGAACTGACAGAATAACCTGTTAGAAATTTAAAAAATCAGTGATTAAATCATAAATAATGTTCATTTTCACTTAAACATTTAAAATGATACAAACATAAGCTATGAATGTGCTATCATTTAATTTTCCTTTATCAGCTTTATATAAATATATTCACTTATTAAAATTGATGGTGACAAGAACAATTGCTTCTCCCTTCCCCTGACCCACAGTTTTTAACTCATGAGAGAAAATTCTAGCTATGGCCTCTTTCATTTGATTGATAAATTACATCAGAAAAATAATATTGAGCTAATTCGATAACACAAGGTAACAAAATAGACTTCTTGTACAGTGGAAGTACACAGAATATTGATTGGCAACTAAACAACGCTAACATACCAATATAGCTCTCATCTTCTTCATTAGCAGGGTACCAAGATGATACATCTGCCACGTTAACTTCCGCTCCATAGTTAGACTCTGTCACAGATATAACACTTCCTAAGAAAAAAAAAAAACAGAAAGAAAAAACATTTTTGACTACCATAAAATTTTTTTTTGTTTTATTTTGCTCAGAAACGAAACGCTATACGAGAAGGGCACAAAAGCCAAAAGAAATAAAAAGAAACAAAGCAAGAGAAAAAAAATCACAAGGGGGAAGAAAAAACCCAAAAAGTTAACATAAAAATGAGTCAATGTGCCGACTTACGCAATGTTTGAAAGTTTATTTTTTAAGTAGTGAAATCAATAATTGACTATGGAAGATTATTCCACAGCCTACTGAACTTATCAATGAAAGAGTGTGATGCATGCTGGTGCAGATGCAGGATTTGGCGGTAGGGGGTGCATGAGTCCACACCACCTCAGGCCCACCATGCGGTGGGGAGGGGGGTGAGGGAGGCTTGGGGGTTCTCCTTTGGAAAGTTTTGTTTTCTAGATGCTTGGAAATACACTTTCATGCATTATGTGATGCCTATTAATGAATGAATACACTCTGAATTCATAGTTTTTCCCCATTTCACTATGGACAATTAATAAATATGATGATGATATAGGAAGAGGAGGCACCACCGTAGCTAGGTGATGACAGGCTCCTGTGTAAGATTAACAGGACCTTTGATATGAAGTGTCATCCAAGGCCCGTAGCCCAGAGCTGGCGCCAGGATATGCTCGAGGGGTGGGGGTAGGGTCCAATGTCCCTGACAAAAAAAAAGTGATCGTGGTCGGGCGTTGCTCAAAATCTCTCGAAAATTTTCCAGAAGTCGAAGCCCCCAAAAAATATGACACTTTAGGGGTCCCTTATTAATTAATTAGACAATGCATTGCATATATATTTTTGTCTTTGGTTTAATAGGTACTGTAGGTGGTGTTTCTGACAGAAAGAGTTGGAATTCACCAGACCACCAGGCACTGCAATCAATTTATATTTTTACAAATATTTTTTATCTCTCATCCTGACCATCGCCATGGCAAACAGTGCGAAGGTCTTGATCCGCGCCTGCCTCTAGGTGCCCGAAAATTGCCCGCTCATGTCTTAAAAATCTTACCGGTAGTTCATATCAACAATACAACAATTATTTTCTTAATACCATTTAGGGTGTGTGTGGGGGGAGAGGGGGGTGCGATCACACCGTCTGCATATCCCCTGCATCTGCTCTAGGAATGTGTCAGATGGATCGGACTTAAAATGAGAGATTGTGGCTTGCCTTGTGTGATCTCTTTACGTTACATTGGTACATCTTGCAAAAGACCTAATGGTCCATAACCGCAGGGTAACGGGCTGATGGACCAGTACACTGGGGCAACCCCCTACTCATCTTAAAAGATGTACTGCACATGAGCCAATTGTGTACACTAGGCCTACAGTTTATAGTCCTTATTCGAGAAGACGTGCTCCACCACCATAACCATAGGCGAGCGTGCAAAGAATAGTAATATTATGTTAATTGATCTAGAAAATATTTTTCTGATTAAAATTTTCAGTATAATAAATTTCATTTTTAATTAGCATACACCTGTGACAACTCATATTTAATTAACTAATAATATTCAGATAAAGGACAACTACATTGAAGTGACATAGCTATGAATAATATTAGTAACAATTCAATTAAGAAATCAGTCATATGCATGGCAATGACATGAAAATGGTGGTAGGAAACATAAATTTAAGGAAGGGATAATTAAGCTAGCACAACATCAGTGTGGTGACCTTAATTTAGCACTACAGTAGTGAAGTTCTATTAGAGATTTGGTCTTTGCCTTTCAATAGATAAAAACCTTTATTCATTTACGGTTAACAAAATATAAATTAACATAAAACCATAATTTTAAAAAAAAATTCCCATCCATATATTTAGAGTTATTTTTAGATAAAAATTTTCCTCCATTATTTTCATATCACAAAATGTTTGTTTCACATGTTGGGTGCAAAAATGTCAAACAATGACAAGTGCCACCTATATTTTATGATTGAAATTGTACACTTGTTTGAGTGTGAAATATGGCCCATGTACTGTACACATTAGAAAATGCTGTAAACCCTTTGGAAAAGAGTAGGGGATTGTCTCCTGGTGCACTGCTCAAATCATCACCAGTAGAACCCCATTGGAAACATGTATTCAGACTATTGTCAGCTAGTTGTGTGTTTCCAAATAAAACCAATGATACTATTTCCAAAATTAATGTGTAACTTCCGCTATTTTTTTAATCTATTTATCTTTCTGATTTATTTTTACAACTGATTATCTTAAGAATTTAATTGAATCCTCTGGCAATCATTGATATTGAATCATTTCATTTCCTTATTAAATTAATATTATTAGGTCGAGCATTATGTTGTTAATCAATTACACCAGAAAACATGAATTACATTAAAGCAATGCAACAGAGTAGTATAAATAAATGTACAGTATAACCCAGTCAAAAATCAGGTATTTATTTAAATCTCACTTTAGCAAGGAGAAAATTCACCTGATGATGTCAGACGAATTTCGCCAAAGCGTCAAGACAATCAACCAGTGGTTTTAATCTCAAAACCATACTCTTACCAGGGGCGTACCATGGGGGGGGGGTCGATGGGTGCGGTCGACCCCCCCCCCCCCCTTTAAAAAAATG
>NW_022758691.1:121368-125863 GCF_011630105.1 Anneissia japonica
AATCTCGCCAAAGCGTCAAGACAATCAACCAGTGGTTTTAATCTCAAAACCATACTCTTACCAGGGGCGTACCATGGGGGGGTCGATGGGTGCGGTCGACCCTCCCCCCTTTTAAAGAAAGTGCCCTTTAAATATGCTCGCTTCACTCACAAATAACGCACCCCGCGAATTCTGAAAGCTTCGCTAAATTGCTCCGAGTTCAGCTTGCCCCCTGCGCTTTCGTTTTGACCCCCCTTAGATTTTTCACCGTACGCCCCTGCTTACATATGGCATAAACAAAATTATTATTATTTTATTGTAGTAAATGACAATAATTAAGTATCACTGTAATTTCTACTTACAATAATATTCCTGACAAAATGACAAAATTATATTTTTGTATTCAGATTATGAATTCACGTAAAGTGATTTTACTTGCATTGATGACGGCTGTGAAGTGGCCCAAACTGTTTTGCGGTCTTACAGTAGGTGCAATCATCGCATGGCATATAAATAAATATACATTAATATAAAAATGTAGCCCCTCCTAGAAGTGGCTTTCGGGCCTTGATTGGTGTGAATTCAATTTTTTCTAAATAAAAAACAAAAATAACACCATAAGGACTGAAAAAACCCCAAAATTCTAAATTAAAAATAAAAACCTAAAAAAAATATTTAAAAAAAATAAAATAAAGTCATGTGAAAATGTTTATATTAACTGTGCCCTACTCTAGCTACCATTAAGGGTATTGGCAAGTATTTATTTCTTTTTAAAAATTTGTTAGACATATTTGTAAAGGGTTATGTAATATTAAACATTTTACTATACAAAGTATCTTATCTCAGTTGTCCATGATGTATGGTAGCCTGTAATTGGATGTACTAATTAAATGGTTAATACGCTTCACTGATCTACCATGTAAACATTACTCATGTACAGAATTTCAGTTTATCTCAACCAAAACACAAGTCTGTGATTTACTTTCAGGTTAAAACAGAAAGAAATATCTTCATCTTTTTGAAGCTACAGTATACTGTACCCTGTTAAGCGAACCCTCCAACTGACAATAATGGTGTTTTTTTGAATAAAATAAATTTTATTTTTGGCCAGTTGGCGCACACTCCACATGAAATCTCCAAAAATAAGATATATATTTCTTCCCTAATTATATAAATTTTAAAGCATTTATCAACCTCATTACTACTGTACACAGTTGACATTCATCAATAAAATTTTATTTTTATTTTTCCTCTACCTAGATGCCCCATGTTTCCACCTTCCTCTGACGACCTTTAAAAAAATAAATTCGCTAAAAAAGGTATTAAATGTCTCACTTTAAGTAAAATGAAATAACAGCGAATTCATTTTATTAAGACCAATAAACATTTTTTATTTGTCATAAAAAATGTTATAGGCCTACAGCTGTATTAATATTATAAAAGCTTCAAGCAATAGCCCGGTTTTGTCTACTTCACAGTACATTCTACTGGGCACTACAAAACAAAAAGAGTGCAAATGTACTATGGTACATGAGAAATAATATCCCTAGCCTTATGAGACAATAAATTTTAGAGTTTCCTTTTAAATTTTAAAGTCAGTAAATTGCTTCTTTCCTGTGAGGTCAAAGCTCAGGATTTACTGTAAACTATTTTATGTAACCATGCTCAAAATGCTTTGGTTTTTAGCTTTACATTATTATTACATATTCTTTGTTTTAAGTTAACCCATTTAAGTTTTTATCCCATAAAGCACATTTTATACAGTTTTTGTGTACCATGTCTTGTATTTCCTTCCCGATTAAATAGTCTTATTTTAAATTGAAAGAAATAAGAGTAAGAACCATAATTTATTAACCTGTGGGATTAACTTCAGGAAGGCATACATTTTGGGTTATTTTTTGCTCAACTATTCATTTTGTAAATTATTTGGTAGTCTGGCTGTTGGATGTTATGGCTTCTCTATAACTCTGTGCTAATTACTATTAATTATATTATTAATGCTTGCAGTACACCACGTACATAGTTCTGAGAAGAACTGTTGTTGTTGGTTGAGAATATCTCAACATTTTGATTGAGTTGCTTGAGGAAGCAACTCAATCAAAACATTGAGATATTCTCAACAATATTTTAAAGCTAATTACTTATTCAAAATATTTGCAATTTAAATATTATACATCTGATCAACTTTATTGATCAGTGCATTTGCATATTCTATGATAAATTTGTAATCATCTATATTGCAGGTGGGCAAAGCGCACCCTGACAGTGATTTTTTTTGTAGCCCACAAAAATGATTTAAAAACCCTGTGAGCAGCCCACCAACGGTCTTTGGCTAGAAAAGACCTTTTATGTCCTGACACTGATCATTAGTAAAAAGTAATATTAAAACTGAGCATAGAGTGGTATAAAAGCAGTGCATGAAGTTTTTGGAAGTGCACTAGAAACATGACAGTTTGTGTGCGGGCCTCGTTGTTGAATAAAAAATTCACTTTGATCCCCCCCCCCCCCCCCCCCTTTTATCCCTTTTTATTCCCACCCCTGATCTATTTCATGTATTTATAAAGTAACTGGGAAAACAATTTTGTATGTAAATGTCACATAAGTTACTATTGTATAACCAATAAAGGTATCTTATTTCTTGAACTTGTAAATTTATTTATTGTTAGACCAATGAAACTAGAGTAGAAATAGATGACCAGATGACTTCTGTCAAATATAATGATCGTATACAATTGAGAATATAAGCCCCGGAAATACAGGAGCTTAAGACAATTTCCTTTTAACTTCATCATCTAGCTAAGTGCCCTTGATGAAAGATATTGTCACCAGTACTTGTTGTAGTACTGTAGTACAGTATTTCCTTTCCTCCTAGTATATCCTTCAAATTCTGGGTTTTGAAATCAAGACGGAAACACAAATGACAATATTTTTCATATTTGTCTGCAGAGATTTGTAATTTTTTTAAAGTTAAATCTATTTTTGGAAATTTAAAAAAAAGAAATTTATTTGTGGCAAAAACAAGTCAAACCAGTCACTCATCACAAAAATTGATTTTTTTTTTGTGATTAATAAAGGGTTAAACAGTAAAATGAAAGCTATAGAATGGTAAAAGAATCATTTAAATCTGACATTTCGTTATGAAGTTAAAAGAGTTCAAGAGTTTAAACATACAGCTGTTTAAAGAACAATTATTTGAGAAATCAGCCCTCAAAGTTTATGATTTCGGGAATTTCTTAGGCAGAAACCATCACCAAATCATTCAAAATAACAGCATAGCATAAAGTATAGATATAAAGGTTAGTTTAAGTGCAATAAAATAGATTTCCAAAGTTTTGACAATCCAGCATGTTTTGGCCGTCATCTCCGAAAAAGAATTTGCGACGAGTGACTGGTTTGGCTTGTCTTTGCCACATTTATTTTTGTAAAAATGGATACAGTATCTTGATTTTTTATAAGCATTTATACTTGTTGTAAATAAGTAAACTGTAGGTCTATATAATTTTTTTTAAATAATTTATATTAGGTAGACCTATTAATATTGCAGTAGTAAGGCTTGCAGTAAATTTCAACTTACTGTATACAGTACAAGCTGACTGATTATGAAGGTGTCAACTAAATAAACAAGATAATCTATTAAATAATTAAACAGTACAGTACTTTTATAATATCTTTATTCATTCTTTACGTTATTACACTTTTCTCAAAGTGTAATATCCCCTCTTTCAGCCTATTACCTAACAATCATCAAATAACTACCTTTACCTGGAATAGGCCTAATGTCACGAAAACAGAAAATATGAGGCAATTATGGCTACGGTCACACTAGAGTTTCAAGCCTGGCTTGACTCACTGCGGGTAAGATTTTTGTAATGTGACTGCATCTGCACCGACTCGTGCCTGGCGTGACCTCGATCTTAATCTACCTATCTCGATCCCGGCTCAGCACCCATATTGACCCTGGATTGACCCTGGCATGACTGAGATTGACATTTCCTCGTCGGCTGTCGACCAATCACAGTCGATGACGCCGTTGCATTTAGAAGTTCTTGAATAAAAAACCCGCGAGTTCTTCATGTGTGTTCAATCAAGACGCAATCATTACTTTTGTAAAAGTTAATTCAAATTTTAATTAATAATAATGCGATTGATTTGGAGCGACCAGGAAACTGCTGACCTGGTAGATTTGTGGGGCCAACCCGAGCTAAGAGACCGGATAGAAAATAAAAAACAAACAACAAAACGGGAATTTTTGGCGTGCTTGCTGACAGATTAGCCAGTCTCAGACATGAGAAGAGAACGACGGCCCAAATTCAAACAAAAGCGAAGGCATTGCGAGCCCAATACAAGCTGATAAAATTTCAGTTGAAGAAGAGTGGTTAGGGCACGTCTGGTGTAAAATCTTTGATTGCGATCCACCCAATCACACGCGCGTATATCGAATCCAGTGAAACAGAGTTGGCCAAACTCTCTCTTTACGGCTCTGCTGTTTCGACTTTCATAATTTGGAGGTCAATCC
>NW_022758691.1:126539-156604 GCF_011630105.1 Anneissia japonica
CTGCTGACCTGGTAGATTTGTGGGGCCAACCCGAGCTGAGAGACCAGATAGAAAATAAAAAAACAAACAACAAAACAGGAATTTTTGGCGTGCTTACTGACAGATTAGCAAGCACATGAGAAGAGAACGACGGCCCAAATTCAAACAAAAGTGAAGGCATTGCGAGCCCAATACAAGCTGATAAAAGATCAGTTGAAGAAGAGTGGTTCGGGCACGTCTGGTGTAAAATCTTTGATTGCAATCACACGCGCGATCCACCCAATCACACGCGCGTATATCGAATCCAGTGAAACAGAGTTGGCCAAACTCTCTCTTTACGGCTCTGCTGTTTCGACTTTCATAATTTGGAGGTCAATCCAACTTGTGTGACTGACCCAGAATTTCGAGCCTGGCTTGAAATCTCACCCGCAGTGAGTCAAGCCAGGTTTGAGACGCTAGTGTGACTGTAGCCTATATGAGGCATGTCGTGGCGAAATGGCTAAGTTGTCGCACGGGACAGTATTGAGGAAATGAGCTATAAAATATGGGAGCTCAAAAAATTGCCAAAAAATCCAAATTTGTTTTTCACTATAGATCAACAGTTTAATGTCTTAGTAATCATGTCCCAAAGTATTAGTTCTGGAAGTGGTAAACAAATCGTTTATTTAACATTATTTAGATAGTTAATTCTATTAAACAATGTATGCACAAATAACTTTGGAAGGCAATTACTCAAAATCATGTTTATCTTGACTCTAAGAGTGCTGTACTGTACCTTTCACATTCCAATAACTTGGGCTTTAAATGTCCAATTTCATTGAATGACCCCTCATTTTAAAGATCACATACTCTGGTATCTGAAAATACCAATAACTTGAATTTCAGTTTTTGCTACAACTTAGCCATTTTGTCACAACATTCCTCATATGTTAATGACTTGAAGGGTGGAGGTCCCAAGTGGCGGACTTCTGTAATTTCAGTATAACGACTATAAAATTAATCCAGCTAAGTGTTTTATGCCTAATATAAAGGGAATAAACTCAATGACAGGTTGAGAACTTTAATGTCAAGTTACCAACTTGCATTGTACAAAGTATTAAAAAACACACAGTTAAACTACTTTAATGTATTTATGTTAGAAAAAAAAATCCAAAAAGATTGAGAGAAGCAGAACTTTATTCAATATGTTGTCCTTTTTAAAACATTCTTCTTATATTTGGGTTGAGATTTGATTTCTATACTTTATTAAGACTGTTTTAAATAACCATGGAATATTTAATTATTAAAAAAATCTGTATCTCATTTTGTTCTTGAGTTTTTCGTCAAACACCATTTTTGTGTCTTAAAAAAATCAATTTTGTAACATATACCAGAAACTTTTTACCTTCGGAGCCTGGCTTTTAACCCTAACCTCAGTGTTATACACGTCGATTGATACTAACTATGCGTCAAAAAACAATTGAAATCTATTAAGAAAAGAACACAGCATAGGCTGGTTCCAGCATGTGGGGAGGGGGGAGGTGTGTAAAAATTAGAATACGGAACTAAATCCCTATTCCAATGAAAACTACAGTAACCCACTTAGTGGAACTAATTTGCTGCCATCCCTTCAACTTTTTCCCATCATATTGTATGATCTTATTATTTAATCATATCTGTCTTGAGTGATTTTGATTTGTAGCACTGTAGTATTATAGGAAAAAAACAAAATAGCTTCAGTAGCTAAAATGCAAGCTTACTGTATTATTCATACCCAATAGGTAAACATAGCTTGCAGTTAATAGGATGTCAATCATATGCACAATTCAACACAGTTGATTGATATTTTATTGCTGAGACCTATTACTATATTACTGGTTACATTCTTAAACAACTTCTCTCGCCACAAGTTTATGATAGGTTAATGACCAATTTTGGACAGATTGAAGATAGCTTAACCTACAAACTCAATGATTTCTAATGGCTTTCTAACTCAATATTTACCTCTATTGTTATTTTTCCAGACTTGAAACTTTCTGTTTGCACTATATGACAAACATCTGTGATTTGCCTATGGATATATGACATCATCCTGCCCATATAATATGCACAAATCATAGACTTTGTCACAAGAAAAGAAACTTACAGTGTAGACAATGCCGTAGCCAGGATTTTCAAACGATACGGGACAATACAAGGGTGGACACACTTTACGAGTAAATTCAAACAATTCGGACCCATTTTATGCAAAAATATGAAAAATCTGGACCCATTTTCTTAAATTTACCCATTTTAAAATAAATATGAGAAAGCTGAACCCATTTTTCAAAAAGCAGACCCATTGTATCCATAAAACTACATTTGGACCCATTTTTAAAAATGTGGACCCATTAAAAAAACTGTGTGGGACTGTCCCAGCAGCTGCTACGACATTGAGCGTGGACAGATCTTTACAGAGATTTTATAATACTTTTGCCATAAAGTACACATCATTTAAATCCATGACTACTTGTCTTATGTAATTTAATGTAATGTAGTTAGATATAGCACTTTATACCAAAACAATCTCAAAGTGCTCAAGGTGACCCCTGTACATTATTTATTTTAATATTCATTCATTATTTCAGTATATTTATAGCATTTCAAGATTACAAAATCTTAAAAAAAAACAATTTAAGAATTTCAAATATTTATATGGTTCTATTTTCCATTAATTCACATAGAAAATAATGAGCAACTTTTTCCCTACCTCTCCATGCAAGTGATCCCACAGCACCAAGGATAAGAGTGTTTCCATCTATGGAATACTCGGCACTAAAGCCTGCCTGGCACCAACCATGCCATGGTATTCCCTTTCCATTAACATCAGCTTTAATCTGAGTTTCTGTAGAAGAAAATAATAACTTTAGATGGCTTTTATGTTAAAACACTACCATCTTATATTAGGCAAGGCCGCATTATTTTTTTCCCATACAGTTGCGGCAGAAATTATAGAGGGTGCTATTTTAGGTCAGTTAGGAGAACTGATATGCATGAATGCATAGACTCCCCCTCGCGATCGAGTCAGTGGTGTTTCAAGTTTTATGCGTGGATGAACGCTACGGAGTCATTAGGCCAAAATATCTTAAATAAGCCTTAATAGTCAAGACAGTGTAAAAATTGTAGTACTGTACTAGATTAGACACATTCTATGTAGGCTTACAGAATGGTCTTTGAAAGTATAAAAAAACGAAGTAGGCTAATATTGAATCTGGCACCATATTTGAGTAGGCCTAGGCCTACAGTTAGGCTTATACAGAATGATGTGTGTGTTGTAGCAATTGTATGCTCCCTATACTTCGTAGTACTGATTCTGAAGGACGTTTAGAAATGCTCAGAAACAAATTACTAGTACTTCGGACACAGTTAACTTACAATTTACAATTAAAAGTTTATTTTTTTTATGAGAAAAAAATCCCTGCCTATTAACAGTGAGCGTTTCTGTATTCTTTTGCATGATTCATTTGGTAACATTTGAGGATATTTGTAGAACCGTCTGTAAATCAATGAAAGCTATTTTTACTTCCATCTGATTTTGATTTTTTTTTATATATATTTAAAGCTATTCAATATTTAATTGGGTAGACACAGCCTAAACAGTACATCATATCATGTGAATATCGTAAAATTAGTGTTTATAATATACCTGCTTGCTATATAATCTATGTCTTTATTCATATTGAATATGAACGAAATGTTAGTAAGAAGTTAAACATTAAAACAATACATAGAGAAGTACCTGTGTGTCCGAGCATTTTTAAACGTTTATCATTTAGAATCAATAGTATAGCAGTTAATTATTGCATACTTTACATCCCCGTTCCACAACCATTTTAGTCCACGATCCAAATTATATGTCAAGCAGTCTGACGCGACCCATCGAACCCTAAGTGATTAAAACGTCAGTCGTTTTATACGCGCGAGGGATAGTGGGAAGAACCACCCATTTGATTCTTTTGTGAATTAATTAAAAGATATTATCACCCACAAAATCACTATGTAAAACCCATAGAAATGAAAATATAACATTGAATTACTTATTTAACCAAATCACGTAAGTTATCAAATTTTTCAATAAGTTAAACATTTTTGAAAATTAATGATTAACAGACATTTTATTACAAACTCCTACTGCTGCCAGGAATTAATGGGTTATGCGAAGACATAGATACATTAAATTTAAAAATGTTTTCTCGTTATAATTTGCAGCTGAAAGCTTAACACATTGAAATGAACAAAACTAATACTTTAAAGTTGTAATACCTGAAGTACAAATGTTTTGATAGTATATTTTTAACATGAAACTATGATAATGCCTTCATAACAAATATTAAACTGACACATTTGTCACACTTAAATTGCACTTTCATTTACTGTAATTTAATTTAATTTCGTTTGTCTTTGTTCTTGTTAAGTAAATTTTTCACGATCTGAAGATATTATGCGACCCATTAATTTTTTTTCGCGACCCAAACATTGGGTTGCGACCCATAGGTTGCGGAATGGTGCTTTACACTCTCAAATGATTGACCAGAAATTCAACGCTGCCTTTTTTATATTTTCAAAGACCATGTTGTACATAAACACTGCCTAGGCATTGTAATTACAGAAATAGTCAATTACAGTAGTTCACTCTGTATTGACTGTATACATTTTCCTCTCGACCAACTACGAAGAGATTTTGGCCTACACTAACCATGGAGGAATTAGTTTAATTTCTAAACTAACTCCGACTCCATGCCCTAACAACGCCGTAGCTGTCATATTCCACAAGCAGTGAACACCACATCACTTTCGTGACTCGTGAGAAGAAGTGCTAAGCAGGCATGCATTATTCATGTTATCAGTTCACATAAATGACCTTAAATAGTGCCCTCTATAATTTCTGCCTGTATTCCCACTGTATTGGAAAAAAAAAATGCGGGCCTTCATGCTTGCAATAATAAATGACACTTATGTCTAGGCTAAGAAAGAAAGTAGATTTAGATTCAGATTTCTTTATTCACTTCAACTGGCAGTAAAAAAACTGAATTGCGAGAAGTTTACAATATAAAAAAAATGCTTGATTAAATTTTCTTAAAATGCAAAAAAGAAAATTTAAAAACACAACACCACAGAATTAGATGTATTGAAGCAAGCAGACTGATTGACAACATAAAGTACTGTATATCTTGCATGAATATAAAATACAGATATTGATAGTTGCAGTACCAGCAGGTTGTACGAGGGGACACAGGACTCCCCTTCAAGAAACCGTGTAACCGTGTACCCCCATTGAGATTGAGGCCAATTATTTTGTCTGCGAGGAACACAGCCTAGAGTGGTATTTCAGGAATCTACATTAGCCTATTCTTAAAATTTGCTCACCTCAGTCTCCTCCTTCTTATCGAGTCACTACGAAGCTAGTGTGTATGATCTAGCTTACGTAGTGTGGTAGAAGGATTCATAGGTTGGACGGGTACCTGACATGGGCCGCGTCGTGAGCGCTCCTTCTGTGGCCGGACAGGAGACTAGAGATGGACCAGTACACCGGGGTAACCCCCTACTCTTCTCGAATGCTGTGCTGGGTTCTTTAAAATGCACACGAGCCAATTGTGTACACAGAGCCTACGGTTTAAATCCGAGAAGACTTGTTCCACCACCGGAACCATAGGCAAGTGTGCCGTTCGAACCAGCGCCGATATTATGGCTGTAAGTCACGGTTCCCCTGTCTTTAACCGCTCGGCCATTCAACTCGCCTCAGTCCAAACCATGGTAGGGCAGGTACAGCAGTTGTGACCCCCTCAATGTAGATTCTTTGATACGGCCACTGGATACTAATATTTACAGTGTGCCTCTTTCTACTTTCTCTTTCTAATGATTGTCAAATTATTATTAATATTATTCATATTTTTCACCATAAGGTTGAGGTGTAGTACCAATAGTGACCCTTGTGCTTGTGACTGAGTTTTTGAAGGAACATAAGCAACAGAGTACAGTGGAATACATAAATAGACTGGGTAAGCTGTATAATCTGGGGCATGCTGTATCATTCATAAGGTATTCAACTTCAGTGAAACACGATACATGTACATGTACTTTTGGATACCCTGGAGACATAGCTCTGTTTCCTATTCAATTTCAATCAATTACATTATGTGGTCTATTTCTAGATGGACTTTCACAAAAATCCCTTCTGATTTTAATGCCCTTTCAAAAACAATATTTTTTGTACGGGATGTCTAACTGACTTATAATATATACTATACATTTATTCCTAATTACAGTATGTTAAAATTAAGGATATAACATCACTCATAGCTTCTCTAATTTATTTTTTTTTATGTGTGCAAGAGCATACCGTAGAATATTTTAATAGCATAAAACTAGAAATTGCAAATTGCAAGTGAAGTGCTGCGAAGTACAACTGCATATAAATGTTCTTCGAACAAAATTATATATGCGAGTCAAGTGAAAATAATGAATAATAAAAATATAACAAATAATATGAGACACGACCCATTGTCTATATTAGAACGCTTCTCATTGGGTAACAAAGTCTAATTTTTTATTTTTGTCAAAAAGTGTCTATAGTGGTGGATTATGGTTTAAGTTTTTTTTTAATAAAGTTCCAAAAATTTCTATGTATGTGGAAAATGTAGTTGATTACCAAAGGTTACAATTTTTATTTTGAAGACTGCATGGTCTAGCAAGTGTACATTTTTTTATGGGGCAAGTTTCCAAGGGCGGGTTTTCTAGGGGCGAGTTGACTGCCAAAGAGTGTTGCCAAAGTGCGAACCAGCGTGTTATTTGATCACAAGTGTGAGACATCGCAAGTGTGAGCCAGCGAGCCATGACGTCACGACAATAGATACAAGACGTTACTCGAGTTGTGCGAGGTATCGGCTGAGATTTGTGGAGTACAATTCAAAAAACAACTATAGGTCTAATAATGAATTATTGTGATGTTAAATAGACAATGTTAGCTTCAAGGAGTGACGTTGTTTTTCATTGGGACCTTCGCCCCTTCAAGGCTAGGCCTATACCATCCTAGCTAGTCTAGGCCTAGAGTAGGATAAGGCTAGCGCGACATGCGGACGTTGGTGCGTGTTGGTTAGTCTACAAACGTCGCCTTAAGTAATTGATTTTACCCGGCGGAACGCAAGAAGGAAACTCTGCTTTTCAGTCGTCTTAGGCCCTTGTTTTTTGACAAACAATGACCTTTCAGAGGCCAAATTGCTGTCAAGAATATGAATTGGCTGCTTCGCAGCAATAAAGGATAACATTTATAAACTGAATCATAGGAAAAAATAGTTCCATTTGATTTGTTGGCATAGAGTTTAAATTGATACTTAATTTTGTTTTTGAGAACCTTGATTACAAAGTGCCAAGATCTGTTTGTGTTGGATGTGGGCCAGTTGGTAAACTCCACCAAGTAACCTCTTTTCCTATTTATTCAAACTGCGTCTTTGATCTTTTGATCTTTTTGTTGCTTGTACTTTCTATAGGATACCTTTTCTGTATAAGAAACCTACCACATTAATGCAATCGGCATGAAACTTGGCACATTCAAGGCCCATCACAAACTCTTGCTCAAGGACATAAGGTCTTTGCAATAAAAAAAAACTACTGTTAATAACGTAAGCAGCTCCCTCCAATAAGTACCATGTAAAAGTTTAATTATTTTTTCCAAGCACTGCTTTCCCTTTTTTCAAATTAAAGATATTCTATTTTGAATAAACGTTATTCTGTGATGAGTAGTGCATATTACAACATGCCTTTATGTTTCGCATCATTGAAAGACATTTTAAAAGCCAGTTTCTCATGAGGTTAATAATAATCTAACATTGTAAGTCAGATAAACCACAGCATACGGTACTATTTTAATACTCTTTATAATTTAGCCACACTTGAATAAGCGGATCATGCCAACTAGTGCCGCAGTGAAGCCTTAAAATATTTTTGAAGTGCCGCAACACTTACTGCATCATTTAGGGGTCTGAAACACATTTCTGGGCATTTATGAGAAAAAAATCTTCTGGCTCAGAGTCACTCCCTAGGCCCTAGGGGTACAGGTCAACCCAACAAACTTCTGACGCCTGCCAATTACTTAGGTATTTCTGGATATAACATAAATTACAATAACAATAACATACAGCAACTAATAATAAATTATAAAGAATAAGAATTTAAATAGTATGACACATAAATATAGAGAGAAATAAAATGTGTGAAGTGAACAATAACAATAACAGTAGAAATGACAATTAAAGTCTGTCTGGGTTTAGAGTATCTGCTTAATCAGTTGAGTATCTGCTTAATCAAATCAAAGAAGAGGAAAAAGGAAATCAAAGGCAATTTTCACATAACCAAGTATTTGGCAATTTGCCACTTATTAATTTAATGACCTATTCATTAAACTGTTATAGAAATCACAGGGTCAATGTGAAAGTTGAAGAAAACAGTGAAAAATCAACACATTGTACAGTATTGCACGTTATTTATACAATTTAGTAAATGTAGAAACAAAGTGTCATTGTATTGCTTTAGATATCAATACTATGAGAAGCAATTGTGTGCTACAGTATACGACAACGAATGAGAAAGAAAAGAGTGTAGGCTCACAAGAGACCAAATAAATGAGAATGCTGACAATGTATGCAGAAGACCCAATGACAACGATAAGAGGGTATGCCCATGACATGTACTTCCTGTTTAATTTGTTTAGATTTACTTTTTGTTATTTACATTATTGTCGAATGTTGTATTGTCTACATGGCATCCCTGCTACAAGCATGTTCATTTCTTGGTGATGCCTTTGTTTGTGGTTTTTTTGAATGGAAAGAAATGTTATTGAATCTGAATCTAAATGAAGAAATAATATATATTAATGCGTCGGTACATCACGTAGATAGTTCTGATAAAACTGTTGTTGTTGGTTGAGAATTCCTCGTTTCGATTGAGTTGCTTAAATTGTCTTCAGGAGAATAACATCAGCAGAAATTCCAAAACAGTAAAATACTTATATGTTTTGGGTAGAGAGACTTCCTACAATCATCAGCAAATCTCACTACCCAAAACATATAAGTATTTCACTGTTTTGGAATATCTGCAGATATTATTCTCCTGAAGACTATTGATGCAACTCAATCGAAACGAAGATATTCTCAACCAACAACAACAGTTCTTTTCAAACTCTGAATCCGACAGTCAGATGATAACCTTGGTAGGGTGCTGAGCCACTTCGATTGGTGGTTCATGACCCTTGTCATCCCAGTTTTTTTTTTTTTTTTGCCAGAACTTGAACCAACTAAACTCCAGTCTGTCACATGTAGTGCTACTAGCAGTGGTGTTACGATGAGCAATTAGGCCCTGGGGAAAGAAAGTGTTAAGGGATCCATGCATTTTAATAATTGATTATGAATGTCATGGTAAAAAGCAGGTATTACATTGTTTAAGAAAGTATAATACATACTCCAAGTATTGAAATACACGCCATCGTTTTGGGATTCAATATTTCGATATTAATTATGTCATAATCAGGAATGACTTGTTTAACTTTACTAGTTTTGGATGTCTTCTACTGGACCGTAACATCAATCTCTGTTTTGTTGCTGTGTATAGAAAGAGGGTGTCTTGAGGGCCACTTTGGACAGTGGGCCCAGGCTTTGACCCCCAAGAGCACATAGGTGTTACACCACTGGCTTCCAAGGGGCCTTTGACTTGAGGGCTTTCAAAATATTTTGGCCTCTTAATGTATGTTTGTATAATAATATACAATATGTATCTGGAAATCTGAATGGTCTTCTTAGTTGTTAGCATCACATAGCTATACATTTCTCACCTGTGAGACAGGGCCTTATTTTCTCCACTGTCATGTAGTTTAACGCTGCATCTAATTGGTAGCAGACACCATTCGGTAGAATAGCATCAGCATAGAATGTATTTGACCAACGATGACCACACACCTGTATGATACAACCAAATTCATTAATTAATGAGGTAATTGTGAATAATTAAATGTAATAAGAAATTATTTGTCAAATATAAAATAATATGATACATTGATTAATTTGTTATAAATTACTAAAATCAAAGTTCTTTACATGTATTTTGCAAATAATTTGATATTTTATCAGTGTGCCTATTGATTAATGCTAATTAGTCTTCTAAAGTCAAAGACAACAAAATAAAAACAATGTATGGACAACACAATAAAGTCTAATAAAAAATAAAATACTCTGGTGATGCGGATGTGGAGGTGGTAGAAGGCCCAGTCCAAGTGATATCAAAGGAGGAGATCAAGAAAGCATTGACAGGTATGCATAGCGGCAAGCGTGTGAGCCATCAGGGGTGGTGATGGAACATTTTGAGTTATCCTCGCATGGCAATGGAGTTCTGGAAGATGTGCTATGGAACCTGTTGTACGCAGATGATTTAGTTTTGATGGCTGAATCAATTTCACCAACTGGAGGAGTAAGCATTTGAGAGCAAAGCACCTAAAAGTCAACATGGTGGGGCAACATCAGTGGATGAAGACAAGATAGATCCTTGTGGTGTCTGTGGTAAGAGAGTAATGAGGAACTCTATCAGATGCACAACAATTCAAAAGTGGGTTCGTGCGAGATGTACTAGAGTGAAGAATGTCCCAGAGATTTGAGTGCAAGAAATGCAGAGAGACTAGTAATGGAGTGATGGAGGAGCAGGTAGGGATGTAAATGGGAGATGTTCAGAAGGTTGATAAGTTTTGTTATCTTGGCAACACAATTAACTGTGGTAGTGAATGTGAGATTGCAGTGGCAAGAAGATGCACATTGGGGTGGATGAAGTTTAATGAGCTGGTTTCGTTCCTGGCTGGTAGAAGGTTCACAATGAGAATGAAAGGCAAGATCTAAAGGCTTTTCTTAGAACAGCGATAACATATGGCTCAGAAACGTGGAATGTGAAGTTAGTAGAAGAAGGTATCTTGAGGAGAACTGAAAGAGCCATGATTCGGAAGATGTGTGGTGTGAAACTGTCTGATAGAAAGAATACATGGGAGCTCATGGATGGGTTGGGTTTGGAGAAAAACCATTGTAGATGTGGTAACTGGTACATGGTATGGGCATTTATAATGCGCCTCTTCCTTGCAGTTATAAGGCGCAGTTTTTTTCCCAGGTCATTGGGTCCACATGCTAAGTCTTGCTGCTGGTAATCAGCGCAGGAGCAGGCAACCCAACCAGGTTCCCATTTACACTCCTGGGTGAAGAGAAGCAATGCAGATAAAGTGTCTTCACAAGGACACATTAAGCAAAATGCACAGCGAGGGATTGAAACCCTGACCTCGCGGTTGGGAAACCAAACCGTTCCCGCTGCGCCAAACCGCTTAATTAAGAGATAGTGGATTGAGATGGATGGGTCATGTGCTGAGAAGGGAAGATGATGAACCAGTGAAAAGAGCATGGGATCTGGAAGTGGATGGTATAAGAGGAAGATGAAGATGGTAAATAAAGAAAGCTGTAAAGTTCAGGGTCTAAATGAGGAGGATGCTCAAGATAGAAAAAAATGGAACTATGAGAGTGTCATCATGGTGTGAAAGTCCATAACCCTTCATAAGTGGGAAAATGCTGACATAAATAAATGATGAAAATGATGGAAAATGCTAAGCATGAAGGAATAATCTAATATCCTGTAGTCTGCTCCTAAATTAGAGTTCTCAAAAGCGAAACATGAAGCTATTTACATGCTTTTATCCATGTTTCATTCAAAATACTTGCTATAATTTTGCCATCATCCATCCATACAGTATTCTAATTACCTTTCTCTGTAGTGGTATGAGTAAAAAAAATATTGAACTTACAGCAACTTTGCCAGTGTATGGTTCTCTTGTGAGTGAAGCCCCTAACCATTGGTTATCCTTTAAGTCTTCCACCAATGGTCGGACATCATATGAAGTTTTTTCATTGCCTGCAAAATACAAAAGTTTTATCTGAATCACAAACATTCCATGACTGTGATATCTTGTATAATTGTCTTATATCAGTCTTACAGACAGCTAGAGATTCATAGAATCTTTACAGTTAGCTACCTCAATAGATATTTTTGAGGCTAATAAAATAATGATCATGATATTTTCTGAGATTAAAAATACTACAAACATCAAAAGTTACCATAACCACGGTTGTTATAGTGACTAGAAATCCAACGATGTCCTCTAAACCGCGACCATAGCCTAAAGGCACAATAAACCCATTAAGAACAAACAAATCGTAAATTGTGTAAACAAGAATGTAATGCGAATCAATTAGCTTAACGATCGCCCTAGGGGCCAGTCTGTAACATGGTACAAAGGGGCCTGAGTTTGTTGGATCTCCAGTCACTACAACTCCCTACCATAACATTTTTTTTTTTCCTTTTCTTTTTTTCTTGATCATGGCTGTTTTCATTTGATAACACTTCCCATACAGTACAGCAAATGGCCTCTCCCATCCATTCTTCATAACAATAAATTTAGGCCTAAATGAAAAACTGAAGCCAGACACTCCTTGCTCTCTCAATGTTCATTGGCCAAAACAATTCTATAGAGAACGCAGTACCACAACACGCACTGGATCATTTGTAATGACATTTCATTCAGACTGCCAATGACAATGAGCAGATCGTGTCGTGTCGTCTAGTGCTCACTGGAGTACGTGATGTTTCATTTGTTGCATGACCATTGTACGCTGCGGTGAATGCAGCTTGGATTAAGGCAGTTGTAGGGGTACAGTATCAACATGGTAAGATGTCCTAATTAGTGCAAAATTTAGGTCCAGAAAACCATCTGCACATTTAAAAAATACGTGGGTCGATTTCCAACCAAATTTTGTAGAAAATTAGGGTTTGGCATAGGGGCCTAGGCCTAGGCCTATCTTAATTTTTTTCAGCTCAAATTTATTTTGAGTTAGTTTTCGATGTATCCCTAAGCAAAGAAACTACTTTACAGTGTGCTGTGGCCAAATCAGATAAAATTCAAACAATATTAATATTAGGTCTAGCCTAGGAGGCCTATGCCTAGCCTAGGTTATAGGCCTAGCCGGAGCCTAGCCTAGGCCTAGGCTACCTAGGCCTAACTAAGGGTACTTAATTAAAACATTTTTTTATTTATAAAAAAAAAAATTAAAAAGCAAATCTGGAATTTAGTATCTTATTTTGTATTATGACACTCCGGACAGGCTACAGAGAATGTATAACCAGGTGCACCTACCTAGCCACACTCTACTAATAATACTCTGTAGGCTAGGCCTAGGCACAGTGACAGTTATAGCCCTCTCTGCTGGTCGGTCTTCTATGCCCTGCTGGGTTACGGGTAAGCCCTCTCCTTCATTGTTGTTGTATTTTATCGGGCTGATTGAATATATGGTAAACATGTAGTTAGCAAAAATCTATCTTGCTTTTATACATTTTTTTTTTATAAAGAACGGTATTACCTTCTTGATATTTTCTACTTTACACACAAAAACTCATCAACAATCGCAAAAAAAGCACATCATCAACTAAAATTTAAAAAAAAATCCCACGTCGTCTGTTTGCTTGTGTTACAAGAGCTATTACAGAGAGTGTTCCGGTATTTATTTCCTCATCTACAATACCATATTAGCTAATAATTAAGTTAATAAAGTAAGTTGGCTTTCAGAGACTCACCTGCTACATCAAGTCGCACTTGGGTACATAATTGCTGTGTAGACGATACATAACATTTATATAAAGCTCCTGGAGTTTGTAAAGTTGGCTGGTAAACTGACTGATCCTTTGGTGATCCTACAATTAACCTAAAAATATGAATAAATAATTTCCGATGAATAGCAGGAACAATCGGGCGCGGGGGACGCGAAAACGAAGGGATTGTTCGAGGTATTGCTAAATCGACCAATGAATTTTAAATCTCATCATTAGACTGAAAATGATGTCAAATACAGTACTGCTGAAATAAGACCTATTATTTGTTTATGGTGTTTGTTTAAAAGACATAAGGCTTTTCTATATACATGTACTAGACTTTTTTCATTTTACATATTGCGCAGTACAGCCTACATGAGATACGTACCGGTACACCGTAAGTTTAAACATGGCAAGACAAAAAAAAAATATAAAATAGTCTACTTATAATTAAATATAGACATGATGTACGGAATTCAAATACTTAAATTTAAACATACATGCAGGTGACATATGTCTACATAATTAATACAGTAATAAGTGTAATAGGAATTACATAAAATTGATCCTGAAAATTAAACAAATGTCATGATTATACGTCGAACCATAAAACTAAATCATTTCATTATGGAGACGGCCATCATCAGCAACCTGAGGTGACTCAACACCTAACATTGTAGGTACGGGGGCGATAACATTCACTTTGGTAAATTCTGATCCACCTTGGCGTCATCCAGATCGATTTGTGATAACTTTATTCCGTTCATCATTATCTAGATTTATATGCTATATTTACCACTTGACCTGGTGAGGCTAATCGTCGATTTAAATCGGGTCTTTGAGATAAGGTGGCAACAAATAAGCTAACGGCAAGATATCTACTACTGTACCCTAACTGGAAGTAGAGTATAACAATGACGACAAAAACGACGATATTTTGCATATGACGATATTAGTCATTATTTATATAATTAGGCCTACTTATATAATAATCATAAAACAGTGATGAAAATGGAAATGACAACGATAATTAAAAAAAAAAAAAAAGAGAGAGAGCTCCAATAATCATAATATGTTATTAATGAGTCGTGGATAATTCTGATTTTTGCCTACAAATTGTATGTTGACTCGACCAAATTAGCGCCAAATTTGAATAGATGTCCCAATGGTACTGGTACTGGTATAGGCATTTTATAATTCGCCTCTTCCGTGAGGTTATAAAGCGTATACGTTCTTTACACTGGTCATTGGGTCCACATGCTTTGAGTGCCACTGCTGCTGGTTCAGCGAAGGAGCAGGCAACCATACCACCTGGTACCCATTTATACTCCTGGGTGGAGAGAAGTAATGCAGATAAAGTGCCTTGCTCAAGGTCCAAGCACTATAACCAGATTGCAATAACCGAATCGCTATCTTTCACTATAATAATAACAGACAGAACCCAATAAGTTGGTTAAGGAATATACTGTGTGGGTTGAGTCAAAGCATATCCCACTTTTTTTACTTACTAAGTTATTATCTTTCAATTAGAAATTAAACATAACAAAAATAGTTCCGTTGCCAACAACAGGTAGGCCTACCCATAACTAATTACTGTTACTGCATGGACTATTGTTTACCAATCAATTTAAGATTTTTTTAAAGTAAAAGTCTGTGAAAATAGAATTACCATTGGTATTTGTCAACGTTTTTAATGTTTGAAGGGGATTCCCTATGTTAAGCTCTGTGAAGAAAATCTGTGATTTTGATAAGGTGTTATAGAAATATTCAATCACTGAATTTGTGACAATAAAATACTGTATAGCCTATTTATGTAAATAATGACGCAAATTGTGTTGGATAATTACAGTCACATGAGCGAACGGATTGCTCCGGGTTCCGAAGACTGGAACGCTTCCTAACACAGTAGGAAATGCTGTGCTATTTCTAGACGAGTTAAGAAATGAGTAATGCCCAATGGTAAGATAATGAAATGATGATAATGATGATGATGATGATGATGATGATGATGATGATGATGATAATAATAATAATAATAATAATATAATAATAATAATAATAATAATAATAATAATAATAATAATAATAGTAATAATAATAGTAATAATAATAATAATAATAATAATAATAATAATAATAATAATAATAATAATAATAATAATAATAATAATGATGACGATGACGATCTGACGACGATGATGATGATGTTGATGATAATGAAGAATGAACAATCATAATAATGATAATGATGAATAAATGAATGAATGATAATGATGAATGATAATGGCAATCGATGTTTATGATGATGATAAATGATAATGATGATGATGGAGAGGATGATGATGATACAGGTAATACACGGTTGTGTTGTGGTACATTATTTTGATGTTGAAAAATCATATTGACATCAATTTTCCTGTATTAAAGGTATGTAGGCACAACTGCAGCCATGTATGCAGTGACCCCAGGGAAAATTGGTACGGTACGCATATTCGTATAATAAAAGTAGGCCTAGGTAATACAAATAAAATGCTTGTCAAATTGTGAATTTATGTGCCCCAGCTAAAATTTTACGTAATGATAACGTTGTAGTTTGGGTTTTTTGTAAAGCAATTATAAACGTATTTGTAACCTAAATTATGAAGAATTAACATTTCATTTTTGTAAGACACGATATATTTTTATAGACTTTAACAACACCAATACTAAACCATTCCAATCAAAACTAGACCAACCATTATGCGCCACCTCCACCCTACCTGTGTGAACCCCGTATCCTAATGGGGTTATTTGACAGTATATCGTACCAGAACCAGAACCAGAGGATCTTGAAACGACAAAGCAAGCGTACTTAATTGTCTGCAAATAATGAGTGAAGCTGTTATGCCACCTGAGAAACGATTGCTCCCTCTAAATCTCAATATAATCTAAATTACCATGTGATATTCCTTACCATTTTTCCCTGGAATTCTCATGAAGCATAACTGTATAACCAAAGTGGCTTTGAATGGGTCCATAATATGTCCATGGATGAGTTACATCAATGTTAAATCCAAAAACTTGAGTTAAAAACACCAGTATGGTGTAAGAAAACAGACCGCAGTTCCGAATTTGCATTTTGATTATTGAAACAAAGTCCGATAGAAAATTTTTACTGGTAAATATACGTAAAACATGGAAATTTTAGACACGGAGCATTCTTTGATGGAATGTTGATGGATACTCGTTCAATTCTGCAATAAGAAGACAAAAGAAAACTATCATTTAATAAGATAATCATTGATAACAGATTCAATACCATTAATCTTTATAGTCACCCGACTACGAAATTGTATATTACGCTATAATCAATTAAAAATATTATTAGGGATAATCTCTGTATAGGAGATAGGAGAAAAGTCCAAATTGGCAAAATTTCAAACAGACATGTGCTTTTTAACAAAATTATATTTGGCAATAGTGAAAGTCGATAGTTATTCAGAGCACTCCAGCCACTCCACTTACCTACCTAAAGAAATACTGCTCCCTTTGTCTCATATATAGTACTTGAGATTTTGACTTTCGAGCATCAAAATGTTTATTTTGGTCCCTTTATTTCTTCCTGTGTACAGGACACTGGATGACAATAACGTTGAATAAAAAACTAGCTTAAACGGAGTCACCAACCTATCATTGTATACACCGACGCCGGGTACGGACATTTATAACTCCATGGTTGAGGTATAATACACTTCAAAATGTATTCATTTATTTATACAGTATATTTTATTTTCGAAATATAGTGCATAACATCTTGAACTAATAATTAAACGGGGTGGGTAGGCCTATCCTAGTACTAAAAACGTTCTACAGCGACGGTAAAGGATGAATAAGTAAAACAGCAATACGAAATTATAGACAATGAATCGTATTCAACCTCAGGACATTTATAGTAATAAGTTTGTAAATCAACGGATTGTAGTTTATAACTATTATTATTATTATTATTATTATTATTATTATTATTGTTGTTGTTGTTGTTGTTGTTGTTATTATTATTATTATCATTTTTATTACAATTATTATATTATTATGAATATACCCTTCTTGAATTTTTAATTTTTAATTTCTACAGCCTTTATTGATTGTCTATGTGCTTTTCGATTTGACATTTGATGTATTTTATTTTATGTGTCGCTGGGCCCTGGAGGATAACAATGCATTTTGCCCAGGGTGAAAAAGAAATAATAAATAAATAAATAGAACATCCCCAGTCCCTAAGCAATGTTTAGTGAAATTTTGCAGGGACTGAGGGTTTAACCTAATTTGAAAGAGCAATTCAAGATTTAAGTTTATTGTTATGGATTTTTAAATTCTAACTCAGCTATTGTATAAATCGTGTGTTTACTAAACTTGAGAAAATGTTCTTTTGACAGGTTAAAATAACAATTCTCTTCTCTAAATTTCCGCGCCATTTCCAAACCTACACGGTTGATTAATTGTTTTGACTGTGCCATGCGATTCCTGTATTGGGATAGTCGATGGTTACTGTCTATCGCACGTTCACCCTTGGATAATAGTAACAATGTTTGCCGCGGGAGTGGAGAGAATATAAATAGAACTAGGCCGAAGTGTGGCTTCATACTTTCTGATTTCTTTATAAGACACATGTTTTGAGAAGTCTCCTAATGATTTTCAGTGACGCAAGGAATGATTTCGAGTTCGAAATGAAACAATCCTTAAAAGGTAAATCTGACAAAGTATCGCTGGTCATATGCCCTACGTACGATATTGAAATGTTGGTTAATTATTTCTTAAATAAGGGCGTCATTGTAACCGTCAACGACTTTTATATATATATATATATATATATATATAATATCGTTATCATAACCAAACTTTCGTTGTCGTCATCGAGCATCAGTATCGTCATCATCATCATTGTCGTCATCATCCTCCTCCTTCTCGACTCTCCTTCTAATCATCATCATTATGAAACATTGCTGTACCATTTCCATGTTTGCTTCACCTTGCAACAACACCTTAATGTTATTTATTTTTTTAGCATAATAATTCGTATAAAATAATAATAATATAATAATAATAATAATAATTAAATTAATAATAATAATAATAATAACAACAACAACAACAACAACAACAACAATAAAAATAATAAAAATAATACTAATATAGGATTTTTTGCCATCTGTATGTTGAAAGTGATAGTGTACTTTACACATGCTTAAACAAAGTACCTTACCTAAGAAAAACAAAGAGTATGTTTCATAATACATTTTCCTACACACCTTTTGTTCTGCTTCCCATTCAAGAACAATTTTCGGGGTAAGAACAAAATATCCGTAGGGCCCGAGCCCAAGCCAGGATGAAAACTTTGTTGTCAGATTTCGGAGGAGGCTTAAATTGGGGAGCGGCCGAGTGGTGGTCCCAAGTGAAGGGGGGGGGGGTCATGTGAGTTGTTGCCCCGGGGCTCTTACTGGCTCTCGACGCCATTGGCATCATGACATCACTGTGATCATCAATCATAGTGATCATGAAACATCATGACATCTCTGTGACCACCAACTACTCTCATCACTAAAACCATTTTAACCATTATTATATCATTTCCATCATCATAAACTTTGTCATGGCCTTGTTTTCGACGTTGTCACCATCCTCGATTACCATCAATCAATTCATCATCATTTATTATAATTTCATCGTCATTGTCAAGATCATGTTCACTGTTGTTATTACATCATTGGAGTCACATACGGAATATGAAATATTACCATTGTCGTTATTATTATTATTATTATTATTATTATTATTATTATTATTATTATTATTATTATTATTATTATTATTATTATTGTTATTATTATCACCCAAAAATTCTTACCATATGCATATTTTTTGTTTAGAAATACGAGAAAAACATTTTCTTTGCGTAAATAATACCGGTACCATTATTCTTAGCACATAGGCCTGTCATTAAATAAACTGATAACCCTAATCAATTTTAAAAAAATTCACATACATTTTTGATCAGTTTAGTTTGGCAAATTCACAGATTTAGATTAAATATCATTTGCACTTCACAAACACAAAATATATGAAAAATATGGTTAACGAAACAAACTCCCAGCACACTTTATCTTTATAAAGCCGCAAAACCTCACTTACGTATCAAAATTCCGTGGCGGGGGAAATACGTGATAACCACCGTCGGACTAATGAAATTTGGCAGCAGAGTAGTTGTCCCCATTTGCCTAAAATGCTCAGTTAGCTCCATATGTTAATTTTATTAAATTACACTTTTTTTTATAAGAACCAGTAGAATTTTGCCCAGGCTCACAGTGTTCTTACTTTTTGGCCAATTTCAGGCTCAAAATGTTCTTATTTTGTTCTTATTTTACACGCTTTTCAAACATAGAAAATTATTATTGTACAGCAGTATACACTGAACTGGAATGTAGGTAAATTGGCCCCGGAAAATGACCCCTGAAAAAATGGCCACAAATAACAGGTAGGTAGGCCTGCACCTACTGTACTGATAGAGGGTATTACATAGTCACACCTACTGCACATAAGGTACATATATAATGTTTTGGTTTTTCTAGTTTTTAAAAATAAAAATCTCATTTTGAAATTTTACCTCAGCCTCAAATTGTTCTTATTTTTTCTTACTTTTTAAGCATTTTCAGCCTCAGTTTTCTTATAAAATGTGTTCTTATAAAAAATTTAAAAAAAGTGTATTTAATTACGTTTTTTAATAATGCATCCAACTGAGTAAAACACTAATTAAAAGAAAATATATATAAAAAAATAAAATATAATAAGTATAAAGATGATTAATTACTGATAGTCCAAATAGAAACATACGCAAGTTAACCATTATCCAGGTACTACTCACTATACTGTCTTTAAGCGTGACAGTGTGAGACACAGACTCGGAATGCACGAATCTCACGCCGAATGCGCGAGTCTCTCAAGCCAAATGCAAGAGCGAGTCTCACGCCGAATGCGTGAGACTTGATAGGTCTGCACCTGGTGATGTTGTTTTAATTTAATTAAGAAATCGAGAGTAAAACCAAAATTGAGTAAATTGTGCAGAATTTCCTAAATAAAATTGTCTCATATCATTATTATTATTACATTAAGCCTATACTTACAATCAAACAGCTGTTCCGACCAAATGCACCGCCAGTAATATATACAGTATTGCTATGGAAACAAAAGTAGGCTACATACCTTATAGTATTATACTATGGCAATTATTCTATAGACGGGATATAGAAAGCATTGCGATAATCACACAAGTCAGTCCATGAATCACGTTCAATCAACTTAACTCTCAAAGTAATGTCACTCCATAGGCTGAGCTTACTGAAGGAAAATCGATGCTAAAACACTCTCAACACATCATATTTTCCGAAGATGAAGTAAATAATAGCACTATTTAAGCCGGCTAATGTATCGGTACTTCGACTGGTAAGGCACAATGGGCTTATTACTGTCAGCGGAGGTTCACTGAATTCCATGTAGGCTCCGAAAGTCAACTGATTGTTTTTACAGAAGCATTGAGCCGTGATAGGAAGACTGTGTGTTCCAACATGTCAAAGTTTGGCCGGATGCCTCACTTACTGTCTTATAAAATCGTGGGAATTAATGACTGCGTCGCCGCGGTGCCTAATAATGTATATATTTATAAGAGTTATGATACAAGAGTTTGTAGAGTATGTATTCTATTTACTAGGTCTATATTGAGCACGTTCTAAAAACATACACATTTAGATGTATGGGATATTTTTGGAGGTGGTCTATAAATAAAAATCAGTCCGACGTACTTTTGCTAATGGGATTCAATCATAGGCCTAATGTTGGCAAAGCTTATCCTATAATGTTTGGTTTTGATATGCAACGGCATTTCGGTCCATACATAAATATCCATATAAGCATATTTATTCATACTGAAATGATGATAATATTATATAATTATATAATATTCAAATTAGGTTTTGCTGCGCATATTATAATATAAAGTATATATATATATTAATTATATATATATATATAATCAAATAAATATAAAGCAGTGTGCAAATATATAGAAACATAATATATAAATATCGCAATATATATTTATTTTCTGGCGGCATATAATTTTAAACTTATGTATGGTATTGTTAGATATCGTACCCAATATCTAACAATTTAATATAGGCCTATAAAAAATGTGTCTGTATCATGGCATTCAAACATAACCGAAAGTACTACTTAAAAGTTTACCTTATAATTCCTTAAAACCCTTATGTATTCAGATTTTTTTTTGTTTCGATTGACATTACCATACCCATTGTTTTGTTTTTCCTTTTTTTTCTTCAAATATATTGCTTTATATGCTACCAGAAACGAAGCGCAAAATGTCTTACTAGTTCGGAGGTGGTCGTTTTTTAAGGCAGTCGGTCGTACTTGTGCTAATGTCAATCAATCATACTGATTGCAATAACTTATCGTCTCCTATAATATTCGGTTTTTATATCTTTTCTTATGCAATGCAACATTCCATACGTACACACCCACACAGGCATACACAATTTGTTATATTTATACAGCGCATATAATAATATAAATAATAATAATAATAATAATAATAATAATTATTATTATTATTATTAATATAACCATAACCATATTAGTCCAACACAAACATTATAGGCCTAACAAAAAGAGAGAATAATATAGTATGGAAAATTGCCCATTTTACAAGGGAACTGGCAATATCATGACAGGTTATTAGACCTAGATAATTGTGGCGGTATTATTGTATTCGAGCATCACCGAAACATCTACTTAAACACTTGAACCTACAATTTTACCTTCTGTTTCCTTTAAAAACCATTATCATACATCCGCAATATTTGGTTTCGATTGCAAGATTGCAATGCATCTTTAAGTTTTATTTTTTATGATCCTGGGTTAAATAGAGAAGATACAACCAGAACGTCTCACCAGTTCACTGCCCCCTGGTCTCACTACTTTAGGGACCCGGCTACGCATCCATTTAAGCACATTAACCTAGCATGCCGAGTAGGCCTAAGTAGTAATATACACGTGGCAAGTATGAAATTTAACAGTGCATGAAACAATTTGTGCATCGGTCTCGCGTGCGTGCAATGTTACCCATGATGTGATCCCATCAGTGTATATACGTGTGCATTACTCTTCCAAGCTACAATATACGATTATAGAGATAACATGTTTACAGGCAAAAAAAGAGTAAAAATTGTATATTTTAGAGAAAACATATGAGAAAACAGACTAAAGTGGTGTGGACATGAAGAAATAGAAGAGGACGATCTTGGAAGATGGCAGCGAAGCATAGAGATAGGCAAAAGGAAAGGAACACGACCTAGAAAGCGATGAATAGTTTATGTCCGAGATGACAGCAGAGTGGTTGACCTGCGCAGAGATGGTGATAGGGGAAAATGACCCGGTGTTGAGACGACTCGCCCGACCCCCTTGAGGGGATAGCCGGAATGATGATGTATATAGGCCACAGGCAAAATTACTATAGTGCATAATCAATAAGACTACAGAAACATCATTGAACAGCTAACACTGCCGACTAGAAGTTTCCTTATTGCCTTGAAAATACAGTAATTTTCTTAAGATAAACAGAAGAAATATACTAAATTTGCATCAAAATTAGGTTATTTTATACATTTATTTTATGTACCTTGTTCAATTTTATATTAGTATTTTCCTGCAAAAAATCTATCGAGCAAATATAATACCGAATGCATTACGTTAAAAAGTCGCAAGGTAAAAAACGGCAGGCTTCTAAAACAATAATTAATATAACTTGATAGATGATGATGATAACAACGATGATGGTTATAACAATAACAATAATAATAATAATAATTTAATAACGTATCACTCTCGAGCAACACAATTGCATAAAATTCAAGACAGTTTAATTGGGATTAAAATACAGTAAAAAGGTCCAGATGCCTATAGAGTAGGTATTCATATTGCATTAAACATTATAATATGCAACACTTAATCTTCTATACGTCTACTTCTAACATTATAAATACAGAACACAAAATGACCAGCACTTACATTATGGTATAAAAATATTAGCAAGCCTAAAAAATAAAAATACCTGTGTTGTAGCAGTACTTTGTGTTACCTTATATGCAATACACACAAATGTTTAAAAAAAGAGAACATAAATCTATCAATACTATTTTTGACACTGTCATACAAAATAAATGAAAATGATTAGCCATATATAAGATTCTCATATGTAAAAATTAATACTGCAGTAGAAAAATACCCAATTTCACTTTCATTAACTACATTAAAATTTAAGTTCACTCTTTTTGAACTTATTAATTGAAATGCATTAGAAAAAGTATCAGACAAAGAATTTAAAAATAAACTCAACAAGGAATACGGTATACATTAAGGTTTGCAGGTGAACAGAATAATATGGGCATTGCAGATGAACACTACACATGCGAATACCATACAGGTGAATCATCATACAGTTGAACACTATGTAAACACTGTGTGGGTAAACACTATATGGGTGAACACTATACAGGTGAATACCACACAGGTAAACACCATATAGATGAGCATTAAGCACTATACATGAACACTTTACAAGTGAACACCAGAAGCCCATGAGCTTGTTGAAACTTGTGTATAAAAAAAACACTCAAATGATATGTAATATTTGTATAAAAATAAATTTGAAAGCAAATTATAAATTATTTACCTGTAGTAGAATCTATTTAATAAATGTAAAAAATTGTATAAATGTTGAGAATTTACGGAATATAAAATTTGTTATTTTCTGTTAAAAAAGATTAAAGAATCCACATTTTTCATTCTAACCCGTAATCTATCATTAGGCCAGTATTTGTGCACTGGCCCTTGACCCTACCGGCATGGGCTTAGCCAGAAAAAAGAAATAGGCCATCCAAAATGGAAGACAAAGAACCAAGCGGGGGTGGGTGAGTGGTATTTACTAACGGTAAACCAGGCCCAACTAGGCTAGGCCAAGCCATCCAAGCCGTCGTGCTAAAAGTGGCCGTCATAAATAATTGTTGGCCGTCCAAAAGACGGCTGGATGGCTTGCTGGCTAAGCCCTTGCCTACCGGGCATTGTAGGGAACCCTATACCCTAGTTGGTCCATATTTGCACACTCTTGCACCCCCACAAGGCAATCTTGGATTGAGCCTTCCACTTGGAAAGTTTCTATATGTACAGTAACAATCCTAGTGTACGTAATGGTAAAAACAACATAACCACACAAAAAAACAACAGAACACTGCACAGATCTATCAATTTTTTTTTTCATAAAAGTTATATACAATTTTATCTATATAAAATATAAGATGCTAGTAGATGAAACAGGAAAACCATAGCAATAAAAGATATATACAAAATAAATTGAGAAACATTAGGGTACACGTTGTAGTGTATGCATGTAGTTTATCCTAAGGCTCAAAAGGAAAACTCATGTTGCATCAGTTGACTTTGTCTGAGCGTATGTTTCAGGGACTCTTTCTACTGGTGAGGAAGAACCATTTTTCGTATTGTTAGTAGAACAGTCCAATTAAAAAAATGTTATTTTTGGCATTCTGAAGAACATTTCTCTGGCACTGAATCAATATCGTGCCTCCAGTGCCAAAAAGTCTTTCTTCATGAGGTTGACCTTTTCGTCAAACTATTGGCACAGAAAATTAAATTAGTTTAGACAACCCACCATACACTTCACCAAGCTAACTTCAATAACTCTGTGGGTGAGGAGAAATTGGGGGGGGGGGCTGTTTGTCATGTACACAAGAAAACTGTGAGGAAGGTAAACGAGGAGTTGTGGTTGAATTGAAACTGTACATGAACACTGACCAGCAATCGTTCTTATGTGGAATCAAAATTCAGATGTAACACGTTCCTTTGGAAAATTGATTACCAACAATTTATGAAAAAACACAGTTCTTAAATTTTCAGTGGAAAAAGGCCCTTATCATGCTGGACTACATCAACAAAACACTACAGAAATAAAACATTGTATCTCATTCGAATACTGATAACCAAAATGTTACAGAATATTTTTGTTATCCTTCTTAATTAATATTTATAAAGGGTTTTTTTTAACAATTTTCTTATGAGAAATTTAAAAAAATCAAAATACATGATTGATTGATAATATTCAGATTTTTTTTCACTTAAATCTAAAAAGATACAAACAACTTACATCCATGGACACAATTTAAAACCCTACCAAAATACATATAATGATTATGTTATAATACAACATGAAACAATATTAAATTATCGATACTTACAAAAAAAAATAAATAAATAAAAAAATCAACAATTAAATGTCTTTCTTTAAAGAAACTTTCAATAAAATTTTCTTTTACTGGCATTGAAAAAAAAAAAGCAACAAATTAATAATGAAAAAACATGTGTAGTTTCAGTTTGATATTTAATTTATTGTTAACGATTATTAACTAGCACATAATAATTTGTCAACTGAATTTGAGGTGTAATCTTGGAACTACTTTCTATACATTGGATTCTTGTATGTTGACGTTGACGGCTTGTAAATTGGATTTTGGGCCTAAAAACGAAGAAGAGAAGAGAAATGACAATTAGACAAATTTACACTATATTTTAATATCAATCAAATAAAAAAATATGAAAGTGTGTGAATAGTCTTATGAAAGAGTGACTAAATAAATATGAAAAATGGGTGAGTTAAAAATGAATTAGGATAACAAGAATAGATAGATCTTATTATAGGAAGAATAAACATAAGATAAAAGGGGTCAATAGGCAAAAATGACAATGGAAAATATTAACAAAATTGATAATAGGAAGAAGAAATCATCGAAAAACAAGTACAATAGATAATAATGATAGAATTTTTCTTAAAGCCCTGTCTAGACAATCAAGTTTTATTTGACAAAAGCATTTTTATTTGACAAGAGCATGTGACATGCCTAAATATGGTCTGGTCATGATGACATCACATCATGACCATATACATGACTATATATGGGCATACAAATGATTTCTGTCAAATCAAATTTGATATTGTGGACAAAATCTTTCTATTTTTTATCAAAGTTGGATGACATTTATACGAAAAAAAATATCCTTGTAATACTTACAGCACCCCATTTAGCGTTCTTCCTTTCTTGTTCATGTTTGGCAAATTCTCTTTTGTCGTGGATGTAGGTGAGAAGACGCCAGACAAGAAGAAGTATCAACCCAACTATGATGATGCCGATTACGATGCCGAGAATGATCAGCAGCGGATCAACAGGCTCGCTGCACACTGGAAATACAGAAAAACATCAAATTAAAACATTGTGCAAATTTGGCAGAACTCTGCATCAGTAAGCATATACCCTGTATGCCTCAGTAAATATTTATTGGTACAGTGAAATGTAGCAGCAGAGAGAACAAAAGCATAATTCTATAAAATGAGCTAACTTTAATAAGACAAAAATGTGCATTTAATCTGCAAGGAATTTCCTAATCTACAGTATGTGATTGTGTCGTTCTCTGGAGTTGAAGTGGGTAGCTTGAAAGAGATTACTAGGAATACTTACCGTGAGATCCAAGAATCACATGGAAGTTTCATGGGTGGTGGGGAGGGAGAAGGTCACAATGGGAAAGCTCTAGAATGGGAATGATTTTTAAGTTTTTATTGGGGGATCGAAGACTAAGAGGCACATTTTGTGGGGAAGCATGCACCATGATGTCCACACCCCAAACATTTTAGTACTGCACTGTACTATTTAAATTATTAAATATTATTATCATCTTCCATTTATTATTACTATTCTTTTATTATATTCTATTTGATTATTCATTGATTTGTGGTCATTCTTAGCGTTGATACCTTTATCCTCCTGGACTTTCAACTTGTAGGTTCCATCTGCATTTTTCTTATAAGTAAAGACAAACGAGCAATCTGACTGGTCTTTAAAAACACACCGCTCTCCTTTGTTCTCTGTGGGATGATAACATAGAGTTTTAGAAGTGCGCAATACCTATGTACATTTATAGCTTACATAATCCTGTTGTGCAAATATGGGCAGCAATTCCACCATTCATTTAGCAAGGAAAATTATGTAAAAGTATTATACTGTAGTAGTACATAAGGGTTACAGTATTTCACATTTTTGTTTTATTTAATGTACGAAAACACTTGCAGATGAATAATTTATTTAATTTCAGTTTTATTACCTCGGCATAATGTATAATTTAATGAGTAGGGACATTTTAACCTACGGGAATCGGCAGAGATTTAGAATTAGTTTAACACCAATAAACAATTAAAGAAAAAATCATAACAATTTAAACATTGAACATATGCTACAGGTATACAAAACAATTATGGCATATTTGTAAAAATAATTGATGTCATTAGATAGGTATATTTGAGGAAGTGATGCCAATGTAAATACAATAAAATTGCAAATTTAAGTGTTGATTCTATCTCTTTTGTTAAACTTCATATGTTATAATGTCATGGTCATCATCCTCATATATTAATGTTTGGTAAACAGAGATACAGTAGTTGCAAAAATAAACACAATGAATCACAATGACGAGTCTCGCTTTACTTGGAGTACGTTTTATACTAAGTTATCTTAAACACATACCGATTGTTAGGTTTGTAAGTATTTCAACTTCATAGGGACAAAGGTCACACTCCTTGGCACTCTTAGCACCTTCTCCAAACGCTTTACATTGCACACAATCTTTATTAGTAATGCATGGGCCAGGACATGTCTACAGAAAAAAAAAATAAACATCATCATCCTGAACAAATGCATTATAAAAAACAAAAGGAAGTTAATGTGATACAGAAATGACATTCAATAATTTAAATGACAATGACTGGTATAGGATATGGCATAAGGATATTAAAGTTTGATAAGGCAATAAGAAGGTCAATAAGATGAACTTAAGGTCAAATGGGTACTAGACAGAAAGTCATAATGAACTTAATGTAGGCTTATTAAAACACTAAATATATCTATTCCAATATGTATTTATTTTTAAGATTTAAGAGAGGATCCACTGGGCCTGCTTTGGTCCCATTGGATAATATTAAACTTGACAGTACTCTAAGCAATTGAGCACTTAATAGCCAAATGCTTTTATGTTAATTATTTCTTTTCAAGTCTTTAGTAAAGTCTCAAAAGTGTTTCTCCTTCTCTTCATGGACATTGGAAACATCGGCAATCCTACATAGTGTGCAATTTCCTCTGTTTCTTGTGGATTAGTCATTAATATGTATGAGTATACCAAATCATTTAACATGTGGGTAGCAATTATTGTCATAATTCACACATACTCAGTGCTAAAATTCGTTAATAACCACTAAAATGCACTATGGTTTTTCTTGAATGGGTATGTAATTGAATTACCAAACCAAAATGCATTGTGATGACCTAATGCTGCAACTTTCTGGGTTAAGATTATTGCTCGCCCCAGAGTGCAACTTTTAAGGACTTAATTTTTTTTTTTTTTGTTCTGAGCAGAATTCCACTTTTGAAGTACAATTTGAGCCCATCACATGATTTTATTAATAAAGGTAGTCAAGTGTTAACTTGCTCCACTATTTAAAAAGAATAGAGGATTGTCTTTCTATGTACAGTACTAACTAAGATAGACACTGCACTGCCACCTGCCACCAATGCCGTAGCCAGCTACTGGGACAATGGGACAGTCCCACACAATTTTACTATTGGGACCACATTATTTATACAAATAATTATACAAATAATGGGTCCACATTTAAAAAAATAGGTTAACTTATGTTGTTGATGCACAAAATAAGTCCAGACTTTTTGAAAAATGGGTCCAGAGTTAAAAAATGTATGCGAAAATGGGTCCACAATATTCAAATTTACGCGTAAAATGGGTCCACCCTGATATTTTCCCACAATGTTTGAAAATCCTGGCTATGGCATTGTCTGTCACCACAGGTCCTCAAGTATTATTGTTTTCTATATTCAAGGACAATATACATTTACATTTATCATAATAATTTACTAACCGGGCATTCTCCACAGTTATTACCAGTATAAGATGCATTGCACTTGCAGACACCACACTCACATGTTCCAGCATTATTGCAAATCAACTGTGTGAAAATAATGATGGGATTAGCAATCACATAAAAATATTTCATTCTCACTGCACATATGAACATTAAAATATATAAACAGGTTATTCTTTATTTAAATGTATCTGTTTATCTCATTCCTTCCAAGGCCCTCATTGGCCACCTTTCATGCAGGCCTCTTACAATTATGTATATAAATGTATATACATATATATACTGTACATATATTGTACATACATATACATGTATATAT
>NW_022758691.1:156990-171899 GCF_011630105.1 Anneissia japonica
GTCCTCTTGCAAGCAGGCAAGAATCTTCCGTAAAATAACTTATCTCCTGCAAATTTATAATATTTGCATGTTGCACTGCTTTATTATCAATTGTCGATCGATGAGTATCACTATTATGTAGCAAGATGTGTTAAGAAGGCCCCTTTATTCAGATCTCCTGGAAATGACTTCTTCCAACTTGGGACCCTTGTATTATCTATGCAAGTATGTATGAAAACGATTATGATGGTGGTGGTGGTGGTGATGATCATGAGACAATGATGAATAATGTTGATAATAAATTAATTTTTTAATGATGATTATAAATATGATTATTATTATTATGATAATTACATTACTTTTCCATCAAAAACTATCTTCTAATTTCAAACCTCCTCAGAAGCAAAATCACATCTAAACATACTGACATGAGTATGCATGAAGGTCATGGACTTCTCATCTATATCTGAAGTCATGGGAACTATTAGTAAATGTAATAACCAGCTTGGGTAAGTAACAATAGAAACTGTGTGGGTAGATGTTTCAGGAAGGTGAGATTTTAATGAAACAGAACTTCCTATTGAACAAACGTGTTAAAGTGATGACAGCCTTTAGTCATTTAATCTCGCTTATACATCAATGACAACTACTTTATTTGCTGATTACTGAAATATTTTAAGATTATCCACTTCAAAACAAACAATTGAGTTTTGAAATTCCAAGGTATGCATTCAATAGGAAATACTGTACTTCAAAATCAAAATGTTTCATCATCACCATCACCACTAACACCAACATGATCCATTTCCCCACCACCGTCATCACTTCCATCATTACCGGAGTAATATCACACAAATGGTTGGGGTTCCAGGCATGGAAAATGTTATTTTCTTTTTTATTATTTGTTTTTTAAAATTTTATTATTATTATAATTTTTAGTTGAGATCCCATCTGCATTGACTGGGGCCCATAACAATCATTTTAAACACACTTTGTTAGAAAGATGTTTTTGCATTATTAGTACCACAGCCTAATTCAAATTTTTTTTAAATTTTGTTTTCTAAATATATTTTGTATTTAATTTCAGGTTGGGGCCCTTATGTTTGGGGTCCTGATGCCCTGCATCTGTCAGCCACGAACATAACACCACTGTTACTACCATTAAAGATGTACTGTCCCTTGCAAAAAAAAAATCAAAAAAAAAAAATCATAAAAATAATTTTTACTTGCCCATTTTGAAGTAACATAAAAATTACCAACTTGAACATAGAAATTAGTGTATTTAAAAAATGCTTACCCATAAAAACCATCATTTTACAGCGAAAAAATGATAGAAACACTTCAGTCACTGGAAGTGTTTTCTTATCTTTATTATAATTATCCAGTTAAAAAATCAGGGAAATATTTTTTTAATTAAATGATTTCTATGCTCAAGTTAATAATTTGTACGGTACTGCAAAATGAGCAAGTTAATTGAAAAATTATTTTTTATGATTTTCGTCATTTTCAAGGGACAGTACATCTTTAACTACACTCAAATAATACCCGACTTCCCCAGTACATCTATAGTCAAAATACAACCGTCTCTTTAAACATGTGTCGCCACAAGCAATTTTAAGCACAAACATAAATAAAAAATTTATCCTGTAAGGTTGATGATTCATCTTCAATAAGATAATCTATTACAGGAAATCAAAACAAATTCTATTTTCAAATACACCACTTAATATTGCTAATTTGAAAACCCATTGTTTTACAATAGAGTGTCTAGGCTGCATGTGCCTCAATTGTTGCCAAGTGGAAACTTATCAGTGTAAACTGTAAATCAAATCTTAACCTATTAAACTTATGAAAATAAAGTTATAGCTTTACTATAACAGAAAAGTTTTGAAAATTGAATTTCAACTTAATGCCATTTCCATGTTCTTTATATAAAGGTTATTTTTTTAATTTTTTAATTTTTAATTATATTTATGATAAATTCCGACATTCCAAAAAAAAAAAAGAAAAAAAATAACAATTTTTGATTTGAAAAAAAAAAGACCACATGAAACAAAGATCGGAATAATTCAGTCTTGGCTTATTGTTACCGAGCAAACACAACACATTCGTGAACCTTATGGTTTGGTATGTCACAAAATAACGTTAACACTGTGTTGCAGGATCGTTCAAACGTTATGCCGTTGTGAAATTAGGTTATAAGCACCTACTTATGGTTCTCCAAAATAACGTTTTTAACACCAAACTGAAACGTTATAATAACATTCTTATAATAATTATTTTTAACTGGGTAGTCATAACAAAATTCCTTAATATAAATTCATAGTAGATTACTACCTTGACACATTTGGGTGATATAACTTCAGACTTGGAAAAACCTTTTTTGACAGTGTCAAATGGCTGGGCAACACAATAGGAATCACAAAAGAAATTATGTACTAGGCAAGATTTTAATCTAACTTCAGTTATGGGCAGGAATTAATTCAATATTATCTTAAAGAAGGTTGAAAGTGACAGATCTTTAAAATTTCTTATCTCTTATTGTTGAGACATAATTTTGAATTCCTCTGCCATTAAGTTAATTAGATACAATATCATAAATGTAACCCATACAAGATCAAGGGTTACCTTTGGGTTTTATACCATTGCTCTTTGTCTTTTTGCATGTATTGTCTCTGTATTTGAAGACAAAATAAATGATATGAAATGTTTAGTTGATAATCATTATCGTCAAAAACATTTAAACTGTGCTCTGAGTCAAACACATCTTAATGTGGCTGTATAAATTAATTTGTGGGTAATAATGCACTGAATAAATCTCTTTTGAAAGTCAACACATCTAGGATGACCTCTTTTAAAGTTTTATTCATGGTGCTATAAAAATAAAACCATAATACTAAATACAGTAGTCAAGCTTTCATTTGTTTGCAAGCTCTTCTTAAGTTATAAAGAAAAATGAGTTTGAAGATGTGGAATGATGTTGGTGTGTGGTGACAGATTAGAAAGATGACTTTTTGACAGCTAATGGAGTTCAGCAATATGGCCTGATCAAACATGACCCTCTTGAGCTAAGACTAGAGGCCTGAGCTAAGAGAGAAGCCTGAGCTAAGAGAGGCCTGAGCTAAGAGAGAGGCAGCTAAGAGAGAGGCCCGAGCTAAGAGAGAGGCTTGAGCTAAGAGAGAAGCTTAAACTAGGAGACGCCTGAGCTAAGAGACAGGCTCGAGCTAAGAGAGAGGCTTGAGCTAAGAGGTAATTAGCAATCAACTTGAAGCAGCGATGGTGGCAAAAGATGAGAAGAGAAACTAGGGAAGTGAGCCGACCGAATGACCCTACTTCAAAGAGAGGAATGACATCTTCAGAAAGTAAGCCAATCACTCATCTATGACTTAAAGTGGATCTCGTTGTTTAATGATTGATTCACACATTGATTGATTGATTGAATGTGCAATACATATATATACACAAATATCCCACAGAAATTGGAAGACATGTATGTCTTCAGCAATTCACTGGTTTACTTTTAAGTATTTAAAAAAAAAAATTTCTGATGCTTTATGCTTAATTAACTAACTATGAAGGTGCTTATCTATGCTTATATCCTAATGTATTACTCTATTCTATGGAAAAAAACAAAAAATATGTTGCCTTTGAAACAAATATTCTCAGGCATTATACTTGGAATAAAATCTATAAATAAATTTCAAGCACTCAGAAGCGATCCATCAGACACGAACGCCAAATTTTTCACCTGAATTTCATGGTAAAATGATTGAATATGGTATAATTTTTTCTGAGTTTGAGTGAGCAAGTCAATAAATCACGTCTGTGATTGCGGAGATCAGAAGAACTATGCCAGCTTGATTCTTTTATCAAGCAAAAAAAGATACCACTTTATTCATAAAAAATTCTTTTTATCACCCACAAAAAAAATTACCCTAAAAATGAAATTAATATCACTTTGAATTACTCATATAAGTTATCAAATATTTCAATAAGTTAGATCTTTTTTTTTAAATGATTTTGCTGGTGTTTTACTTCAAAAATTCTTAAATTTCCTGCCAAATATATATGGGTATTGGAAAACTATTAGACACATTTAATTGACGAAAAAAATGCTGCTATAATTTTCCTGACTGCCAAAAACATTGAAATAAACAAAACTAAAATTTTCAAGCTGTCATACCTAAAATAATAATGTTTTATTAGAAGCCTATATTACTGAAAATGAAACAATTGATAATGCACGCATTACAAAAATAAACTGATGCATATATATGTCACAATTTCCGAAAGTTTCTTTTACTGTAATTTTGATTTCATTTGTCATTGTTTGTATTAAGTAAGATTTCGACGATCTGAAGAGATATGCGACCCACCAAAATCTTTCCACAACCCAAGCATTGGGTCGCGACCCATAGGTCACGGAATGGTGTCTTAGAAAATAGATGTTAATAGTATCCATTCGTGAACATTGAACTTCAATATAGTGCGGTTGAGTCATGTCCTTTATATAGAGGAAAGTTTGTGGGTTTAATATTTAAGCACTCCAAAAGAAGCTGATAAGTGTAAGTGCTAATTGTATGTTGTGAAAGTGACTGCATATTTAAGCTCACACCTAGTATGAAAATGCAAATGGAATATAATGCATAACTTCAATTATATCTAGATGTACACTCTTAGAAAGAGTGGTTAATATTTATAAGCAAAAATACACAGAAGCAATTAATTTTAGCAGACTGCATTCTTGTGCATGTGATCAACCCACATCTTTTAGCATAGCTTGTTGGATACATAAAATTTTACAGCCACTTCCTTATTATCCATGTTTACCTTTTACCAGTTGAAAAGAGGTTATATTTTGAGGTGGCTTCTTACAGTTTCTCTTGCTTTAGTTTTCTCTAGATTCAACCTAGACCATACTAGAACTATGATGTACACAACAAAGTATAATGCACTTGAATTACCTGAGATTATTTAACTGTGTCAATATTTAAACTTTATATTAGACTTTAAAAACCACCTGGAAACAGACTCAACTATTTAAATGATAGAATGGCAATGGAAAAACAAGAACAAAAATTTGTATCCCCTAAAGGAAGGTATTACAGTTAAATATATCCTTAAAAAAAATATTAGGATTACAGGGCAGCTTAAATTACAGGGCACTCGGGTACTAAGAACAATCGATGCATGACCTAATGTAGAAGGAATGAAAATGACAGAAAGATAAACATTCAATTCTATGTCCTTAAATAGGCACTAACAAATGATGATTCAAGTGGAAAGAAAAACATTTCAATGAATGATTCATTGTTCACAGGTGTAGCTAATGACAAATTGGTGGATGTTTGTTGTAGGTGCAGTAATAACATAATATATGAATACAATTTGATTTGTTTTTCACGAATCAACTCCGTCATTATAAAAGCATTGTGATGTAATGAATCTTAATAACCTTCAACTCACAGATAGGAGAACTTGATATCTAATCATATTATACCTTGGGAGGAAGTGATACCAGTTGTTTGAGAAACGATATGAAACTTATGACTTATATAACAAATCTCAATATTTATTAATATCAGCAAGCATCATTGCTATATTTAAGATAAAATCATATTAAAAAATAAAACTCATAATAAATTTTTGATAAAGGAACTGTTTTTTTAACAGAATACAATGACACCATGCATGAGAGAATGTTGTGTGTGTTTTTCAAATAATTTATAGAACATTCATGAGACACACAACGCAGCAGTGTAATAGAAGTACAACACTTCTGGTTGCTAAGCTGAACACAAGGGTGTGTACTGTAATATATTCATAGTCGTACCATACATTTTTAAAAAGATCACTGAACATAAAGCTTTGTTTCCATACAATCGCTACACGCTATCACCGACAGCTTTCTGTGTGTTGATTGGTCAGTCGAATCGGCGAGCCTTCCCACTTGCGTTGGGGGCTACGCAGTATAACGAATGCACTCAACACACTGTAGCGACAGTGTAGCGATTGTACCTACTAACAACAATGGGGGGGGGATTCTATGTTTGCCCATCAGAAGAAGTACTCCCCCTATTCCCAATGATCATGACCACTGCCATATTGTAAAATCAGCTTTAGGAAAAAACTCTAAATTCGGTATGAAAAAAGTGACCTGGCTATGAAAGAAGGGGAAAGGTTAGCAAACAGCAAAATTCTCTTTTCTATACTATACTATGTTTCAATACTATGCTGCAAATATTCTTTAACTTCATATTACAGTATGTATTGTAGGTCACTGGAGCATAGTATTAATATTTCAATAGTCAAACTTACACCATTAGCTGAAATGCATTCCTCTTTGCTAGTTGCACAATTGCATGCATCCCCGTCATACCCAGGTTTGCATTTACAGCGACTTCTTCTCAATTCCTCGTCACAGATACACTCTCCTTTCTCTGGGCCTGTGACCAAAAAGCAATAGTAGCCATTTCAATTATTCAACATTAGGGCTGTGCAGGGGGCACACGGCCACCCAAAAATCTCTCACCACCCCCCCCCCCCAGTCACCCCCCCTTTTTAAACCCCCCCAGTCACACCCTGTTATTGAAAATGAAATATTTATGATACACTGCAACAGAGCCAATTAGTGAGCCTGAGAGCTCAGGATGATTATATTTTTATCATTTTATTAGGATTATTGTATGTTCATATTAAATTATCACTGTCAGTTTAAAGATTGATACTATCAAAATTATGATTTTTCATTTAATATTTGCTGATAATTTTCTTGTGGTTATAAATATAAAATATTAATCATCAGTTTAAAAAATTAATAAATTGTAAGAACAAAAATAGATCAGAAGAAAAAAAATATAGAAACATAAATACCTCCACAAGGCATGTTGTTATGACGATCACACGAAAAGTTGTCACATTCGCAATATTTCCCAGAAACCACTTCTCCAGGCTTGAGCCGAGGGAAGCACGAACATTCACCACAGACACAAGATCCTCGGCCCGAGCAAATGGTGGCTGACGTTGAATTGTCACTAAAGAAGAAGGGAAACTGTCCATCAAAAAAGCTGGACGCTCACCGCATCCAACGGTCAATGCGATTCTATGGAGAATGCAACACTACAAAGTGCGCGCAACTGATCATTCTTAATGACAAATCATTTAGACTGCCACCGACAATCAACAGACGAAATCGCATCGTCCATCGCTCACATGGAGTGGAATCGGTTTCGGTGGCTGACGGTGTACGAGGCAGCGAGTGCCAATCTTTATTGTATCTGTATACATTCATATATATAATTCATTTCATTTCCATTTTTTTATTTATAATTCAACACATTCAACATGACACCGATAAGAAGTAATTACAGTAATACTATTTGACAATCAATGAATTGGATAAAGGTTCAAGGTCAAAGATTCAAAATAACTTTATTGAAAATTTAAGGAAAATTTGAAATGTACAGAATAATTTAATGTAATAGTGTTAAAAATGTGACACATTACAACATTAAACTACAAAAGGGAAATGTACATAACTTAAAAAACAAAAACTATCAAAAAAAAGCATAAACAAGTGAGACATACAAATGAGCAATTATACTGATTACAATACTATACTCAGGGTAATGCCAAATCAATTTTTTTAATGTTTTCTTTATTTTTACTTTCTGAACAACTTTCCAATTCTAAATATTAAAACTGGCTGACCACAATGTAATTTTACAGATTCCTTAATATCAAAGCCATTTGACTTTGATACTAAGTAACTGATAGTAATTTTTTTAAAATATTATTATTATTATTCTTATTCAGCTTATTTAAATACAGAAACCAGTTTGATTTTGAACCACATTGGCTTGCATCACATTTTCTATCATTACTCTATGCTAAATATTTGCTACGTTAATTTAAAAAAAAAAAATAATATTAATACAACATCTTCACTGAATTATAATATTATCAACATTTTCATGTGCTTTCATCAATAATCAACAGTTTTAAGTCCCTATATAATAATCCTTAAATAATTGTATTATTAGCACTTGTAAAATCGAAAGAGCATATAACTATCTTAACAGGAAAATGCAAACATGTTTCTAAACTTAACATTACTTTCATTTTAGGTTTAACTAGTTTCAACTGTAAAGGTTGTTGTGTTATTAAGTGATCATTATTTAAGTTCAAAGATGCATGTATACTACTACAAAATCAAGTGCACACATCAGAGAATAGATTGCTCAGAATGTTTACATTTTAACCTGCATTATAAAAGTGAGCAAAGTATTATCTGTATGCTTGAAATTTATACAAATTTTAAACCATCTGAAGTTTTCGTCTAAAATTAATACTATTTTGATTAATTTGGATTTATTATTTTATCTTATTTTAGAATATAAATTTGTTTTAAATATTGGCATAATCTCGTTTATACTACATAATACTGACAGTATAATGCTTTCATTCATTAATTATTATTACAACTTTTTACAAACACAATACTTTGTACTTACATGGCGCATGCTTTATCATTATCCTCCAGCCTACTTGTAGCGTCATTGCTGCTACACTCGCATAACCGTCCATAGCGTCCTGGATTGCACTGGCATCCGCCACAGACGAGTGTACCATTACCGTCACTACAAACTTCACTCATAATCTCCTATAATAACAGAAATAATATATAAAAGATTCAGGTTTGGAGAGACAGTGGTCTGACCACCAACTGAAATTCTCTCCATATGAGTACTCAACTACTATAAATCCATGGGAGGGACACACAGGTGTAAACCTCAAACACCTCAAGATCAAGGTAAATTATAGTAGACGAATAAAGAGGACTATTTAAAAAAAAAAATTAAAAAAATTATAAAATTGAGGGAAAAAAATGCACAAAATGATGTCAATTGAAAAAATGGCAACACAAGCAGCTCTAAGGAAGAAATATGTGCGCTTTAAGGCCAACTCAGACAGCGTCGTACAACGCAGTCGATTTGTTGTTGTGCCGGGTCTGTGTGAGTTAAACGCAGACGTGACGGTTTGCGTAGGGGACAGTCACATCATAGAATATTAAACATGTTTAATATTTCTCACGACGGCTTAAGACTGTCCCAGACGATGAATCGCGTCGGGCTGCATCGTAGGACGCAGCATGAGTTGACCTTTAAAGGTGGCACTAATATTATTTCCAGTTATTAAATAACATTTGTTTCTCTATTCGCTTGCACTGTTTTAATTACTTTCAAGTCAGGCTCCGGAGGAAAAAAATTTTTTGATATGTTGCGGAACTGATTTTTCTAAGACAAAAAAAAGTGGTTTGATCAAAAACTGAGCAATGGTGAATGAGATACAGATTTTTGAATATTTAAAAACTGAGGGAAAAAGGTGTAAAAATAGGGGGTTACACCCATTTTTTTCTGGAGTCTGACTTTCAGTTGCACTTCTGCAATATTCTAAATATATGGATAGAAGATGATATTTTCTCATCATGGTTCTATATATATATCTCTGTCTCTTTTTGCATTGTCTTTTTGTGTAGATGAAACTGTTGATGGCTTTCATAACAATCAAATTTTGAAAGCAGTATATCTACCATGTGAATTATTTTAGGCACAAGTCCAAATATGTACTTAATAGGATGTGCTGTATTTCTAGTGCATTATATGATACAAGGTCATGAATACTGAACAGGAAAGTGCATATGTACTTATACCCAACAGACAAATGCTTGGAAAATCTGGGGATTGGCACGTGAAAATATTTTCACACGCAAATCCTAGTTACAAGTTGCTACATTTGACGAAATATTTTTCGTGTGAATTACTATACCACTCATTGCTACACACTGTGTAATATATGACGATACACAGAATTGAATTAGACATCAGCACCATTATTATTAATAATAATCAAATTTGGCTGCATATAAAGCCTGATTTCCAACAGAGTGTAACAATGGCGCACAACAGTGCCAACAAATATAGTATCAATCCATTCAGGCAACAAACAACCATCATTATACACACAACTTTAGCAGATTGTTCTGCTATCTGCGTACTAAGCGAAGAATGAACAAATTTACCTTAGAAGTTTCGCAACCACAACTGCATACTGGCTGAATGCGGATAGTAAGCTCCTCACTGAAACCGACTTGTTTTATAACCACCCTGCAAGTAAGCATAAGTATCATCTTTTAAATGGACCTTTCGGGACTTTCAATCAAACTTAATAAGAACTGGCCAATCAGAACAGGCCCGCCAGGAATATGCATACCTCAAAAGCACAACCTGTTGTCCCACAACCACACATTCGCGTATGATTTTACACATCGTTTTATAGGACCATAGTAACAATAAGGAAGGGGGATGGGAGGAGCTTTTACAAAAGGTCCATTATCTGTCAATCATATTAACCATCAATCATTCAAATTAAGAAAAATAACTTTATTCTTCTCAGATAAGGACTATAGATCGTAGGCCAGTGTACACAATTTGGCTCATATGCACTTAAGAGAACCCAGTACATCTTCTGAGACGAGTAGGGGGTTACCCCGGTGTACTGATCCATAGCCCCCGGGTAGATCAGACAAGAAGAGACCCTTAGGGGAGAAGCAAGTTACTGAACAAGCTAGTCCACACCTCAAGTGCTTTGCGACTTCAGTATATAGTGCTATATAAATAAACTATATTACATTATATTACATTCTGCAAAAAAAAATCGATTCTATACCAGCAACACATCAGTCTGTCATGCTTAGTGTGGATTGCCAAAAAGAATATAAGCAGTTGTAGCACCAGTGGGCATAGCCCCCTCCCCATTGTGCAATTTGACAGTATAAGAGTGGCATTTCTGGTCATCTAGAGGCTGTTACGACTGTTATTAACATTCACTCCAGCAATGGTGGAGTTAATGTATATTAACTTTCTTGGTGAGGAACTCGGATCCCTCGTCTGGAAATCTCTGGTACTGCCACTGATAATAAGTTCTATTTTTGTATTGCTGTTTTGTGCTAGCTTTGAAGAGTAGTAGAGATCTGCACACACAGATAGTAATGAACAGTCAGTGGCGTATTTAGGAGAGGGGGTGCGCAGGGGTGCACGCCCTCCAAAAATTACTCACGCTCCCCCAGTCGCCCCCCTCCAAAAAAAATCATGCTCAAGTAGTTAAGCATCACCTACAATCACCTTATTTTGCAAGTTAACGCCCTTCAACTGATCATCGAGCCCCCTGCACTTCCCTTTCGCACCCCCCCATCAGCACCCAATTCAAGACTTCTAGATATGCCACTGTTTACAGTTCTAAATAATCAGTTATTAAACAAGAGGTTCTTACATTAATATCTGAAGCCAAAATATACTTTTTAGGTTTCACAATGCATTCAGCACAGGTCACAAGGGTGTGTTTAAAAAGTAACTCCATTGAAATGGTTACATTAATTTTATTATTACACACATAAGTTCATAAATTCTGTAATCCTCTAAAATAAGCAATTCAATATATTTTTTGGGGGATTATTAATCAAACAAATGAAAAAGTGATATTGAATTATTTGAAAACTTTGAAAACACATAGATATTATCTATTTATTTTAATTAATAGAAATTTAATTTACCTCTTTTCTGAATTGTCATCACAGTTGCTCAATGTCACTGCTAACTTGAATTTGACAGATTGACCCAAACTCAAACCACCACAGGATTTTGTGTTAACCTGCGACTGATTACCAAGGCAGTAGGCAACATAGTCAACCCTGACATTCTCAGGAGCGTTATCTGATAGTTCCACTTTTGAAGTAATTTTCTGAAAAATAAGCAACTCATATTTCAATTTTGCTATTGTTTTGGCAACAATACAACAAAAATCCAGACAAAGTCGTTATTAAGGAGAATTGTTTTTATACCCTGTTTTGCGAACGTATTTTTTTAAGATTGTATTTAAAAAAATATTAGTTTTCTTATTTAGGAAATGGTTTTGCCAAAAACATCCAGATGGATGAGAAAATAAAAATAAAATTTAATTGGTCAATGTAAACAGTGTAGTAAGAAGATGGTCAAAGTTCTGAAATTTCCATTTTCTAATTGCTGCGGGTGTACTGATTGGCCAAATACAAAAATTTTATTTCTATTCGAAATTATCATCATTGGCAGACGGTCGGTTCGTAAACAAGGTATAAAAACTCTCGTCTAACCTTAAAAACAAATAAGCAGCCTGATCAGACAAAAGTAAAAATAAAAAGGATGTATCATGAGTTTCAATGAGAAAAATAAAAAAACATCTGGGGTATTCCCTAATTAAAGGCCAAATCTGACAGCATCTTATGGCGTAGCTTGGTGCGATTTATCATTGGGGAGTAATGAGAATGACGCAACTATCCCCGGCGCAGACCTATCGTGTTTGCATTTAACTCGCATAGACCCGACATGATAGAAAATAGCATCTGAGTTTGATTTTACACAAAGGGTCTATGCAAAAACATGTGATACTTTATTTATAAATGTATTATTTCTGCTCATTAAAAAAAAACAAAACTATTCTCTTATTGCAGTTACCAATTGAAAGCTGATTTCAAAAGCCAATACAAATTTTTTGTCGTTAAATTACCTCAACCCATAGACAGTGTATCTAATATGGATGAGTTCGCCTTGTATTTCTGCATTCATTCCCTCATTCATTCGTTTATTTTTACACTCCGTAAACTTGATTTGAATTTAATTGGAAAGTTAAATATTGAGAAACACAGCCAAATGAAACAGAAAATTTAAAACAACAAAGTCAATAACCCCAGTAGTGGTGACCAGACACATACATGAGAATCCTGTCTGTGTTTGCTAGAAAAATGCAGACGGAAGGGCTGGAAGATTTCTTTAACTGTTATTTGCTCACTAATTCACCACAGATACTGTAAACTAACATTTCTATTCAGGCATAACACAGAATGTATATTCCTTTACATATCTTCCCCAAATTCTCGAAAATAATCAAAACAGTAGTCCACTCTGAGCATAAATTTTTCAATTATGATTGTAAATTTAACACAAACAATACACAATGTCTGTGTAAATGTGCATAACAATTTACCAATAAAAAGCAGCTTTGTCCTCTAATATGCAGGCAACAGGAAACAATATAGTTGTAAGGATTTAAACATAAATACATATAGAGTACTGACATGATTCTTTAGAGCCAAAAATGCATACCAACAGTAGCAGAAGAAACGCTGAATTTTATCCAAAGATATACCGTGTGTATTTGAGCCAAAAAAAAATACTGTAAAATTCAATTTTAGAAATTGTATGTTTTATAAAAGTGTCTAAACAGAAATTAATCTTCTTTTGGTAAAAGAAAATATCTTGTGCTTGTTATGAAATCATCAAGAATGATTTTCATAGGTACTAATGCTGTGATGCCAATTAATTTATCTTTACTAATATTAAACTTACTTTATAGTTCTGCTCCACAAGTTCAACGACATTGGAGGAATCCAAGGCAAGTTCACCGGCAGTAGCCCCCTGAATATGTTTTGTTAACTCCTGTAAAACAAAACATCTTCACAATGTTATAAAATTTACAAATAATAAATAATGCTTCTATAAACAAATACGATATGTTTTCAAGGGAGTGTTTACTCGAGGGAGACATTTATTTTTGTTAAGTGTGAAACGGATAAGTATATACTCAAATAAACGCAGCTTAATTTCACTGTAAATGTGAAACTACAACATATAATTAACATCAAAATGTGTAATTGCATGATCATAAAGACCGATCCCAACCAAATGATAGAAATATGTTTTACTGAAGTAGAACATTAATAGAATGTGTTGATTCCAAATATATTATTATAATAATAATAATTATTATTATTTATTTTATTTTATTTATTTATTTTTTATATTTATTTATTTTTTTTTTTTTTTATTTTTTTTTTTATATTTTTTTTATTTTTTTAGAATGTGTTGAGAATGATGTTGCTTCCATTCTTATATTATTATTATTATTATTATTATTTTTATTTATTTATTTTTTCTTTCTTTTATTTTATTAAATACCTTGGGGTGATAATTCAAGGAAGGCGTTTATTCCAAAAATTAGGCCCTAGAGGGGGTGTTTATTTGAGGTTGGCGTTTATTCAAAGCGACTGGGGGATGCAAGTACCTTTTTGCGGCTCCCCCTTACCTTGCACATTCCCCCTAGATACACCACTTTTTAGAGGATTAAGTTATATAGATTGTAGACATTTAAATAAAAATACAACATCACAAAAATCTAGTCTTTAACAAAATTAAGTTAAAATGACCTAGTCTTTTCTAATAGCTTACACTGACTTTATATATATATATTTTTTTAAACCATATTTATAGAGGGTGACCCTTCCAGCGTATCCTACAAGGTCGGCTGATATTCAGAGGCACTCTTTAAATAAATGAAATAATGTAATGCTTTATCAGTGAAGTCTCTTTAGGAGACTTAAGGAGTGGAGTTTTTGTCGTGAGAAAAAGTCATGTCCATCATTAGACTAAGAAATGAAATCATCTTTTGATGTGTGATTATAATGACTGGTTGTTTCTTTCTGTAAACTCACATTGTACACCTCCATCTGTGAACTTGTAACAGCAAAGATAGGAATGATGTTATTTTCCTTCATTTTGTTATTCAGTTGGCTGATAGATGGATAATCCTTTACAAAAACAAAGCCATAAAAATTATATTTAATACCTCATGTATACATCATGATAAAAAAAAAATGTTTATTACTGCTGTTTATAGGTGGACAACAACCCTTAAAACACTGCATCACCAATGAGTTTTTATCAATATCATATATGCTAACACTTCTAAAAAACCTAAGCCTACAGAACCATGCAACCAAGCGCAGCTGAATTATATATTTTTTGTCTATGTTTACAGTGCTGATTTGTGGGGTATATATA
>NW_022758691.1:171962-182154 GCF_011630105.1 Anneissia japonica
GGTCTATAAAGATTCCAACTTTCAGACAAAGATGATATTACCAAATGAAATGTGGCAAATATTAATAAAAAATGAGTATGTGAAACATCAGAGTAAGTTTTTTAAGCACTTTGAAACCATGTGAAAATTTAGCGTGCTGTATAAATTCAACTACACAATTTACTAGGTTACCTTAAAAAACTTACCAATTCTGTACTCATTGTGTAAAGTCCATTGGCGGTATGACATTTTCCATCGTTCGGAGTCACAATACCACCCAGCTGAAAAATAATATTTGTAAATGCTTTAACATATATGTATCAGTAATGTTAGGGGGAAAAAAACCTTGTAAAGGCTTAACTGTTTTCAGAGTATGTTTTCATAAACAATCCACTTAAAGAAAACAAAAAAAAAAACACCTTTTAGAATAAAAACATATGGGCATAGGAGCGACGTTTTGCTCTACCTGACATGTTATCATACTGAAAACTCAGTATGTTCTCTAATACTTGTGAAAACAAATTTGCAAGTGATTTGGTTGTGAATAGAACCCACGACCTCCAGTTAACTAGCGTGGTCTCATAGCCACTAGACCACCGAGGCGGCAGCAGTGGATACTGCAATGCTATTTCGATGACGTATAACTAAGCACTGTATGTATGTATGTATCATAGACCACATCCGTACACAATTCAGCACTATTTATTAGATTTACCATAGGTCCACTCACCTTGCCATCACCTGAATAGTGAAAAGCAGCATCGCTAGTGTAGATGACCAGTCGCCTGGCATTATCCCTCCACTTAATTTCACTCTACATTTTGAGAAATAATTTAGTATGAAATGAATAAGGTCTGCATTTTACAATACAGTTAATTAATTTAAACATTTTATTGTCTGGTAGTTTATATTTTTTTGTTGTGTGTTATACTTATATTATTTAAGATATGTAAAGAATAATTTCGAATGTATGTTTAAGACACTTTAATAACCAAATTCTTTAAGCTGAATGGGTTGCCTCAATAAAAATTTGTTGAATAAAATTATAATACTAGGAATAATATTGGTGTTTACCTTGCACACTGTGATCTGCATCAAGGCATCCATACCGCCCTCTGGAGCATCTAAGTTCCCAGATGACTCCTGCATTCGCACAGTCCTCTACAGAACAATTTGTTATACATTGTTTACAAGGTACTGGAGATATTTGGTAATTAAATAGCGTCTTTTATTTAGGTTATGAAGTGCTCTGCTTTCCGTGGCCATTGGGTCCACATGCGTCAGCGTTGCTGCCTACTGGAGCAGAAGCAGGCAAACCCTACCAGGTACCCATTTTTAGTATACTGCACTTGCGCAGATATACTCTATGCTGTCGTGGTAAAATTCCTGTGCAATGAAAGTGTTAAAATTCTTCTGTACCCACCCAACATACAGTAGAGTGGCGTCACAGTGTTTGTGGGGCCCTGACTGTAATTGGGGGCCCTTATACATGCCAAGTCCGACAAATCTGCAGGCGTGAGAATTTTGTTCATCATAGACCACGTCCGTGGGCTATGTTTAGAGTAATTTTGACCTACAGTAGTATACTCACATGCTCCTCAGGGCCCATTCTTACTCCTGGTTGGAGAGAAGCAACACGCAGATAAAGTGCCAAGAACCCAAGAAAAGTGTATAGCGAGGTTGGGAAATCAGACTGTTCCCACCGCACCAAATCGCTTACAATGTAGGGTAGGTTGGGGTACATTGCTATATTTCTGACAATCAGACATAAAATCTGTTTACCATTTCCATATTAACATGGAAAACAAGCCCCAACATCATATTGTAACATTTAATATCATGAGTATTTTTTTCTGTTATGTGCTGTGGTGGAGCTGACAAGGTGTCCAACAGCTTTGACACTGGGGTCAGAGAAATGGGGGCAGCCTACAGCTTCTGGTCAGGGTCCCAGATCAAAACCCCGTTGAAATTCAAGGGAGAGAGGTTTCATAAGGTAGGTTCTGACTAAAGATTTAAAATTTCAAAAATTAAATCAATGATAATTTTGATACATTTATTTTATATATATATAAAAAAAAGTATAAGTCTATTTTTCTATACAGCAGGTAAACTTACCGTGAAGAGTTCTGAGTCTGAGTTGAGTGGTAGAACGTTTTTAAACCCATACGGGGCACCACATCCGTCACATGGGTGCACTAATCTGAATAATACAGTACGAAAAAGTGGCAGTGTGAAAAAATGATGTCAATAAAGTATTTAATATATGAGGCTCGCCATTCCAAAACAACTGTCGCTAAATGTTTAACTGAGCATAAGAATGTTGCAGTATATGTATACTTTACTCATAACTTTGGCAATAGTCGATTTTAGTAAATGACACATCATTTTAAAGCTTATAATGTGGAGAACATAAATATACTAAAAAGTCAATTTTCTTGTTTTGGTCACTGATTTTACTTTTGGCATGGCAAGCCTCATAAAAAAAATTCAATATAATATTTGATGTTTATAAACATTTTTATATACAGTACCCATATAGAATGGAATATCACTTACTTTGAAGGTACAGTACTAACGAATGGCATTACTGTTTTATCCACAAATGAACCAAATCCAAGTTGGTGGCTACTTGTAATATTCCTCAAAGCACCAGCTAATAAAAAAAAAAAACATTCAAAGACAATAGTATTAAAATCTGCTTTCTTTGTTTCTTTGGTTAGCTTCAAGAATATAATTATCCTCATTATAAGTCATGGTGACGTCATAACCTTCATTTGCACTGAATTTTCCTATTCCCAATTTTCCTAATTCATTAATATTGCCTCCGATTTTTGGCGTCTTGTGTGCAAAAAGCTGGGGTGATTTTACTACAGTAAATCACGATGGAATATTTCGTTGGTAAGCCAAACTATAAACACACATAGCAAGCCTAACAAATCTTGCTCTACGGCGCTGGTTAAAACAAATGAAGCCTAGACCGTCCTAGGGAAAAGCCGCCGCTTAGAAAGGCATAATGGTTATAAGATGGCAAGGTGATCGACTTATGAAAGTGCACATACAACTTCTAACTAATCATTCTAATATGCGCAGCTAATGTACAGGAACAGTGATCACTGAACAACCGGCCACAGCAACCAGCAGTTTGTATGAATATATATAGCAACTGCTGTACAACCAAGTTTAATTAAAGGGCCATAGAAAAGGTGATGGACTTCACCAGTAACTTATAAAGCAATTATAGTCAGGTTGATCGTACACTATAGGAAATAGGAAATAGAAGCCTTAGGAACCATTATTTCCTTCAAAAACTTTTTCAGGAAATGGCTCCTCGATCAGCTTCTATTTTCTAGTGTACGAAAAACCTCACTATAAATATAATTGCTTATTAATGATTATCAAATTTTTAAAAAAATCCAGAGAAGATCATGAAGTGAATCCTACCTAATTGTGATCCTAGGTTTTTGAGCTTATCTAAATCATCTTTCATTGAGTTTGATAAATCCATTACATAGTATAAATCCACCGGATAATCCTCTGCCTGCCGCACTGTAAGATCGATATAAGCTGGTTCACCTGTAATGATAAATATTATATAAATATAAGGAAGTAGTTATTACCAACACTGATATTAAAGCCCTGTCTAGACTAATTGTATTTGACATCACATCATGACCATATATAGGCACATCATGCCTATATATGGGCATACAACAGTTTTTTGTCAACAAAAATGTTATAGTCCGTTGGCAAAAGCTTTTTAAACTGAGTGTAATGTCCATGGTGGAAATGTTAAGGGACAACTTTCTGATATGTTTCAGTTTGATTATATTTAACTAATTGAATCTAACTACTGCATTTGATCCCAATACAAGTTCTCGAAAGCACCAATGAGGGCAGTATAATAGAGGCAGTAGAGTGTGTTTGCCCATACGAAAAAAAAGATCTATTAATCAATCAAACAATTAATCAATCATTTACTTATTCAGCTTTAGGCAATAGAGCCAAGGATATGTCAACAGTGAAATAAATCACTCTTCAAAGTATCAATCCCATCACAAGACAACAGGGGCTGTATGAACAAGTATACTGGGGTATACACAAACAATCAATCTGTCGAGTAACCCTGGGCTCCTTCAAAATTACCCAAAAACTATGGCTCATTGGTCTAGAGGCCAATGTAGCTTAGGGTATCAGAGGTACCTGGTTCAATTCCCAGATGAGCTTGTTATTTTTCTCTAAAAATGAAAAAGATCTATTTAATCAATCAGCATAAAAGATCTATCAGTCAACCGAGTAATTCTAGAGCTCCTTCAAAATGACATAGTAACTATGGCTCACTGGTCAAGAGGCATGAATATAGCTTAGGGTGTGTCAGCTGTGAAAAAAGCAACAAATCAGCAGGGTATTCCTAGAGCTCCTCATCTGAGCTAAAAATTAATTATATGATTTTTATCATGTTTTTTATCATATATATTTTGTGATATTTTATTGTATATAAATAGAAGTATATTTATATGCTTGTTTATGTATCTCCTTTGCTATTTTAATTTTTTGATGAATTGTAAACTTAAAGTTTATCAACACTTTTGTTGTTTTTTAAGTATTTTATACAGATTTTTTTTTTTTTTAATAAGGAAATACAAGCAAGTACAGCAATAGAGAGCTTTTTATTTGCACAACGACGCGACGCTAGAGCAGATACAATCATGCATGACCGTCCTACATTCTCTGCATAACATAGATTTGGTGAAATTTTGTCCTAGAATGACGCGGAGAACTTAACATACGCAGATGACTCCTTAGTGAAGTCATTACATTATACATCCTACCGCGTTGTTCAATCGAAACCTCTCTATTGTCAGGCCTTAAACTTAGCCCACCTCACTGAATTTGGATTCCCTTACTGTTTCACTTAACTTGCTCTCAAGCTTTATCAGAGCTTCATTAGAAAAGAATGTTGAAGTTATAAATGTCTATGGCTATGTTCACACACGACCGCTAACTGTTACTAACAGGTAGCATTATCGCGAATGATATTTCTAAGGTCAGCTTCATGTTCAGACATGAAATTATTGATCACCAGTTGCACCCTTATACTGTAGGCTTTGGTTCGCTGAAGCAAGGGCATTTCACAGAAGCAGAGGCCTTTCTTCATACTCATTCAATTATAAGCTTTAGGCCCATAAAACAGGACTTAATACATAATAGCAATAAAATATAATACATATGCGAGGACAGCCTAAACATCGTCGATTTTTGTGGATTATAACAGGTACGTAGGTATATAGGTAAGAAGATACACTACTGCTATGGGAAATGCTAGCATCTGATTGGTGATTTGGAATAATAAGTTCAAATTACAAATGTTAGCGTCTCCGATTCAGCTAACCGATACCGATTAGTCAATCTAGATCCTGCTATCTAGATAGAGCATTCTAACAGTTAGCTTCTGATCAGGACTGGAACAGTCTAGTGTGAACGAGGCCTATATTAAAGTATACTGTGTTAAGTATAACATTGTTTTACTGTACCTGGCTTAAGATTTAGGACCACCTCCTGAGGTTGCAGTTGTACTGCTGGTTTAGCTCCCACTGCATTACTAACTGGTTCATTCTGTCGCAAATAAAGCAAATGTGCGAACACATTAACATGGTAGTTTGAAACCAATGAAGTTATTTGACTATATTATATCACCAATGAAAAAACAATATTTATAATGAAAACATAAACTCACTACTAGGTTGAACCCTACAAAAACGTAGGTCCAACTCTCATGGTTTCACATGTCCTTCAAAAGACGAGTTTTCGAGTGAACTCTATTAAAATTCCAATAGGGAGCCACCTATTTAGTGGTTGTAGCTTTTATAATGTTCAATTGTTTGCATACAAAATGAGGGCATTTCGACCTGTTGCAATTCTGTACCCTTTCACCCTACTAAAGGGCCCATTTCTGCTGGAAGGAAAAACTGATTAAAAATGGTTTTTTTTAAATTGTTTTTTTACTCGCAGTAGAAATGGGGCCAGTTTGAGAAATCGAATAAAAAAAGCGATTAAAACATGCAATGGATAGCGTTTTTGAACGACAAATAACCGATTTTGGCTGCGCACCTTTCAGGTGCAACATAAAAAGTGATTTATCAGGTGAAATGTGAACTCAAACCACTGCAAAGCTAAATCGCATCACGTGTGAACATTCAAAATTATTTGTCCTCTTGTTCATGTCCTAGGCCTACAAGCTAAAACATCAACAATCGTGTGGAGCGACGAAATCATTTTGTAATTATTTTGTGGGGGATATTGGGGCTAGGTCTCTACGCTCTTCTGGCCCTACTGTTGTCCTCTTTGTTTGCTCGTTTGTTGTGTCGATATGCACAGCCGAATGTATTAGCTTCTCGTCGCACACCGTATTACACTCCTCGTCACCGGAAATCATGTAAAGTATATTGTGTTGTTGGTGAGAAAGAAACTATACAGTTTGGAAAACGTGTTTGTATAAACATTGTAAAAACAAAACAGTAGTGTAATTTCCGCCACGAAAACCGATTTTCCCAAAAACAAAAATGCAGTTGCAACGCTCATTAAAAAAGCGGTTAAAAAAAATTGATTATGTTGTGTTTATCAGTATAAAAACGCCAAAATTTAAATGTAATTCGTTAGTGTTGTTTACAGATAGGCAGCATGTGTTTTATTAATGAATTTAGGCAATTAGTGAAAAATCATCCAAGGAACACACTTGATGTTAGGTTTATTTCCTCAGGTAAAGAAACATTTTTTTGGGGGGAAGGGGACCACTTATTAACACAAATGTTAAAAAATAATAAAAACTAGGCAAGCACTATAGGCCACAGTGTCTCCTGGTTTATTGTTGCTGTTTTCCATGACCTAAATGTTCATTTCATACTTGTTACTTATTACTTATTATTGTGAACTTCCCTTTCCCTAGAATCAGTCCCTCAATTAATTGCAGGTTTGTGTTAATTGGTGACAATAGAAACCTAATAAACTACATTAAAACCCGTAAAAATGTGTGCACATATGGGACCAATAATATCACTTGGGAATATCCTTAAATAGGGGTATACCTTAATAGGAATGTCCCATCAAAGGAGGAGAGTTTTCAGGGGCGGATTTAGTGGGGGGAGCCTGCGACGCGTGCCACCCCCCCGCCTTTTTAAAAAAAATTTTGGCTCTGTTTTTAGCCAGCTAGATGCAGTATTAAAACCATGAAGAGCAGCAGAAATTAAGAATTCTGATGGTGAAACAGGGGGTCGTCTTATATGCCGACATACAAAAATCGTCAAAAAACATCAAACTTGGGGATCGCAAAAATATACAGTAAGTTTATAACTCAACGCAGACTGTATAGTTTGTGATTATGTTGGCCATAGCTTCTGTACAATACATGACCATTTTAGCTATGGCTACTGTATGTTAACAGTAAAGTAACTGTCTATAAATAAGCTGGTATGTTATCATGACCACAGATCTTGTTAGGATCTGTGTTATGACGTTCAATGGGCTTTCAATCACAAGTTCTTAGAAACTATTAACCACTGTTCTTGGTTTCACAATAATCTTTTCTAATCTTTTCTGTAATCATTAGATGTCGTAGATTTTTTTTTTAATGTACTGTAATGCATCATATTCATAATTAAACAGGTCCCTCCCTATTAAAGACCATGTTTTTGGGACCAAATTTGTCATGGTCCTTAGAGGTTTTGTCTCTAAAAAATAAAAAATGATTTCCCTAATTATTTATTCTTCTCTATGAACTTCCATGAATATGATACATTTTATAAAATGTACTCCGTGAAACAGTTTACATCTAGGAAATATGCTGTATTTATAATACAGGGCTTTCCCCCATCTCCTGGGGGGAGGAGGAAAGGGAGAAGAGTGCCATTTCCAGTGTCATAATCATATATTTTCTTGTCTCAGCCCCAAAAATGGTGGGACTGAGGTAGTCTAGACTCCCTAACTGTGAAAATCTCAGCCTGGGCCCCTCTATTCCTGGATACGCCACTGGCTTGTATTTTTCATTTTAAAAGATCTTTATTCATAAAAAAAAAAATGAACATAAAAAAAAAAAAAAAAACAGCCAGCACTTTCACTACATGTATACATAGGCAAGGTTTAGAAATACTCAATTTGTCTTTGTTGGTACTGTATATTTAGGCCGGTGAATAATGGCTAACCTAGGATGACATGGAACTTGTATTCAAAACCACAAAATTGTCTATATCATTATATAATTGCAGGTTATTGACCCCAAATTACAGCCTCCTACACATATGCGTTGAGTACAGCTAGTGTATTTAATGGATGCGATATGACATACAGGTATATGTCCATCACATTTCAGTCTGTCCATATCTATGGTCGGCAACCTTTGACTCCTTACAACCAATTTTTTTTTTTTTTTTTGCCATAACTTCTCCGACCCAAGACCTCAAGTTATTTTAGAAATGTATGACCAATATACACTAGAACCCTAATTTGGGACACCCCTATTCATGAGACACTTTCTGTAAAATGCAGGAAATTATATCTTTTAACACTATGGCCACCCCCAATTAAGTGGACACATCTATTAATGGGGCGGGATGTCTGGGAGTGCCAAATGGTAAAATCTATATGCAACCCATAGTAAGGGGACACTTACTTGGTTTTCATTGTACAATATCGCAAAAACTACAGCAATCTATAAAAAAATCTTTTAAACCAGAATGTTCTCCCCTCAATCCTTAGTGTGAACATCAGTATTGGCCTATTTCCAACCAATATTGTCAATTTTACCCCTTATCATGGGGAATTCCTTTTTTGTGTGTGCTTTCATATAGCCTGATTCTAATCAATATCATATATGTAGGCCTACACCCTTATTTTGGAGTGGTTATTCTATTCATGCTATATGCATAGAAAGCATGGGAACATAATATAACTATTGCAGTTTAACTAGGCCTACATTACTGCTAATTTCAAATTTAAATGCATTTTGCATTGCAAATTATTGATATGAAATAGTTATAATTCTATTGTAACTCATTTCTAGGTCAATAAAAAAATACAATTTTATAATTTTGTAAACATTATACCAACACCCACAATAAGGGTACAATTTTACGCTTTGGTTTGTGTCCCTGAATAGGGGAGGCCTATCCCTTTTGAGGGGTCTTGAAGGTATCCTCTTAATAGGGGTTATATCCAAGTATTGTTGTAGTGTATCATAACAACAATATGATATTTGAAAAGCATATTTATTAAAGAAAATATTTACCTAAAGCAGCTTTTCAATTTCATTTTCATGATTTGTTGATTTCCATAATTTTAATCTGACTGCGTTAATTCTGATATTGGTTGCTAGCACCTTTGTCATGTTTTGATTCCATAATGGCCACTAATTTAGTAGGCACTAAATCCTAAATGCCCCTCAATGGTAGACAAATAAGAACAAAACAAATATTTTGTGTATTTTGAAATGGTCTGACTGAGATTATAATACATTGCCAGCGCAAATGTAAGGCAATAGCTAAACTTATTAAATTATGCAACGTTTAAGACTTTCTATTTTTCTGAGATCCAGGTACAAATCCATGTCTCGACCCAAACTTGGGTCATGACCCATGGGTTGCCGACCGTAGGTCTATATAGAGCAAAGTAATAGCTATAGTAACATTGATCCAGAAGAGAGACAACAAAAATACAAATAATAAAAACAAAAGTAAATTAAGGTGGCAGATAAAAAGAAAGTAGGCAGCAAAGAGAAACAACATTGGTCTCACATGAGTATGTCTCAGAGTCTCTAGAAAGTACAGTCACTATAGTTGCTGTCTCTTATACACATCTAGATGTGTATAAGAGACAGATATTAATTCTAATTTTCAATAGATAGAAATCTAATAAACTACATTAAAACCCCTAAAATATAGGGCACAAAAAATATTATCAATAGTGAACTTCCCTTTCCCTAGAATCAGTCCCTCAATTAATTGCAGGTTTGTGTTAATTGGTGACAATAGAAACCTAATAAACTACATTAAAACCCGTAAAAATGTGTGCACATATGGGACCAATAATATCACTTGGGAATATCCTTAAATAGGGGTATACCTTAATAGGAATGTCCCATCAAAGGAGGAGAGTTTTCAGGGGCGGATTTAGTGGGGGGAGCCTGCGACGCGTGCCACCCCCCCGCCTTTTTAAAAAAAATTTT